>NC_073627.1:101548435-101851465 GCF_029407905.1 Bubalus kerabau | reverse complement strand
TAAATACTAATTATTCATACATTGCTTGAGGGCATCACATTGGTTGTATTCATGGAACTTTTCTGAACTTTACATCCTTCCTAGCCACCTAGACTGTAAGCACTTAGTAGGCAGTGTCATCCACAGTACTTTATACATAATAAACTCCCAATATAAAAACTAACAGACTAACACAGTCCACTCGTTGCAGTATTTTTAAAAAATTCTTCACTCAGTAAGATACCTCCTACTTCTTGGTGTTTCCACTCATGCAATTTCACTCAAATTCGTATGGGTTCAACAGAGAACTGCCATTTCTACACAGAGTTAATTGGTGCCAGATTTAGATCATATTATGCACTGAATATGCAACCCTGGAGCAGGATTTATGAGCAGCCCAGAACAAACGAGACATCTCCAGTCTGTGATACCTCCACTTAAAGCATGCCTCCTCTAACTGCACCACAAGGCAGAGTTAGTAACAGCCATCAAACAATGTGAACTCATGATATTTCTTATGTAATCAATAGCACCACATCAATTGCAGCACCACATCAATTTCACAAAACAACGAGGGGAAAAAATTAAAAAAAAAAAGTATACCATGTAGTGAAATACTTTAAAAAATAATTTGTTAGTTCATGCATCCAAGCAAACTGTGATGTCACAGTACAAATAAATGAAAGGGGAGTATCAGTAAAAAGCAGCCATTTATAATCTGTTTTGACAGGCAGCCACAAATTACTCACATGTTCAGTAGTATCATCAAATTCCCACTGATTGAGATTAAGAAGGTTGGGGAGGAGGGAAACAAAATAAAAAGAAATGAAGAGAAGTTTGTAGCCTGATAAAGGCAATGGTGCCCTTAGACTACAAAAAAAAAAAAAAAAAAAAAAAAAAACCAGAAAAAATAAACAACTGAAGAGGTATGTACAATAAAATCCCAAACAGTATATGAGTGTTATGCTGCCACCTCCACTCCTAATTGAGAAATTAAAAGTAAATGTACTCTATATTGTTATCACTAAAACCAACTAATTTTTTAAAATATCAATAAGGCATACAAAGTGCTATGTACACTACATTGTGACGTTTATTTTGATTTCTATCTAGATTATGCAATTCAAGTTACTATTTAGATTACCATCTTCATTATATTGAAAATGTACATCAATGAAGTCCTATAAGATGTAAAAAAAGTTCAACGAATTATCAGAACATGATATGAGCAAAAAATAAATCAACCAAAACTCAGAACAACAATACAAGGAAAATTAGCAAAATAAGAAAGAAAAGCCAAAGCAGAAGAGGAGGGAAAAAAAGATTGAGCTGACATTTAAGGCATTTTGCATTATATAATTTCATTGACTACCATATTCCCAATGAAAACAGCAAAAGAGCTACTGTTCTGTAATGTAAGCTTATCTAAGAACTGATGAAGGACATCAAAACATGATGGTTGTATCTTTATTTTTCAAAATTACAGATGCACCAAATAAAACGTAAGCATTTTTTATACTATACTTTATAAGAACTTTCTGTTTTACGGGTAGTACAAAATAAATATTTATTAAAAGCCAAATCAATAGTGCTTTCTCCAGAATATTATGGGACACTATGAATCTCCAACTAAACTTATAGAAATGTCCTTCAAATGAAAATCATACAACTGGATTTTTGAGGTAAATAAGTCACTAAGCTAGACCCCTTTAGTTAGAATGCTTTATAGCTAAAGCAAATAAGCACCTTTGTGAGTTAAGACTCTGGGATAAATATGAAGTAAAGACTCTGGGGTAAAAAGCTGGGATATTTATTGCCTTTTTATTTTCACAGAGAAAAGAAGGCAAAATGTAGCAATTCCGTACAACAGTTTTCCATTTTGTTCATAATGCTCCCTACTTTCAAAGAAGGGATTTTAGACTGAATTGATTTCAAATTTGCATTAATCCCATCTATTTCCAGGCCCAGCTACCAATTTTGCTGAATAAGCAAAACACTCCATTCTCATACCCCATCACTACTAGGACAAGGTAAACTACTCCATGGGATGTGTATAATCCCCAGCAGGATGCTTATTAATTACAATCTTCCTCTCCCTTTCAGAAAAATATGTGCAAGTAGATTTATTATGATATTGTTTTTTATTTAAAAGTTGAAAAAATATAAAGTCCTCTTTTAAATAACTTATTACAAAACCAAGTTGTGATTATATGGTTATAAATCACTGCCTTTGGCTTGAAAGAATTTCTCACAAACTCAACTACACTTAATAATTTTAACTGGCTCAACATACAGGATCTCATTAATTCCCTGGGAAATTCTATAATTTTTGTCATTATCATTATCTTCATTTTCTTGGAAATGAAATAATTATTTTAATTAAATATGTAATTTGGTAAATAAATGATAGATAAAAATACTGTCTGGATACATTTCCCCAAATAAAAATGTTTACTTCAGTGAAAGAAGGCATTCATTTAGAAATTACAGATTAACTTAGTTTCAAATACTTTTAGCATAGTAGAAAGTAGACTATCAGCAAAATTGCTGTTTAAAATTCTTCCCTTTGATTTAATTAAGTCAATTTTTTTTTAAAAGTCAGAAAGGCAAACTGAGAAATAGCTGTAGAGAGCCAAGTATCTGTATTGAAAAAAAAAATATTCTGTGTTTTGAATCAGATGTGTCATTTCAATTCACTTCCTCACTTGAAGTCAACGTTAACTGAAAAGATAAATATGGATCGTGTGTTTTTAAAGCTAGAATGTTATGAACTTATCTACAAAACAGAAATAGACTCCACATGCATAGAGAACAGACTTCTAGTTGTTAAGTGGGATGCAGGGTCCAGGAAGGACAGAGCGAGAGGCTGGGATTAGCAGAGGCAAACCTTTGTATCTTTGTCTATATCTGTATCACTGAATCACTTTGCTGTACAGTAGAAATTAACACAACACTGCAAATCAATTATACTTCAAGTTTCTTAAAAATCTAGAATTTTGTATAGACATTTTAAAATATCAAAGAAAAAGTGAAAATGGGGCCCATTTTAAGGTACAGGCTAAAACAGATGTATCCTATAAAAGTATACCTGTGTAATTTCTCAGATGCTTACCTGTGCATCAGCCAGCATGACATCCTTCAGCATGGGCTGGCCCTTGGGCTCACCATTTTCCATCCTCACATAATGCACCTGGTATCCTCTTATCTGGCCATGCTGTTTATTGGGCACAGGTGAGCGCCATGAGACTTTAACAGATGTTGAGTTGACAGCCTCTACCTCGACTTTGCGAGGAGGACCACTAGGAACTGGAACAACATCATTGGATAAAAGAAAATTATAGGCACTTGTCCCACCCAGTCAGAGCATTTTCTTTACTTAGGTTTAAAAAAAAAATATGGGTAGACCCCACCATGTTTGTTTGTGGAATACAAACATTTTCAACCAATGAAAATGCTCAACCAATCTGCTCTACCTTTTAAGAAAAGATCAAAAAGCATGACCGATGCCAAAAAAAAGAAAAAAAATGGAAGAAAAAAAGAGTATCAGAGAAATAGAAAAACATGTAAAAAATGTACAAAAGCCAAGGAAGATGCTTTGAGGTTCAAAGCATTAAAGCACAAAGAAGTATAGCATTGAAATAATAACAAAAACTGGTTGTTGATTGCTGTGTGTGTTTTTTAGGTTTCTTTTTTAGCAGAATAAAAAGATTCTTGATTATATGGATTTTCTTCTTTTTTTTTTTTCTCATATCAAAGGTATTCCATACAACAGATGCCAAAAACTGAATGTCGAACATCACTGTCTCTGAAATGTTCAAGACAAAAAGGCAACAAGAAGATAAGAAGGCGCTTTTGAAAAGTTAACATCAAAATGTAAAAGAAGCGACTACAAAAAGCCAAGAAAAATGCAGAAGACATTAGATGGAGGTACAGAGAAGGGCCTGGATTGCAAGGTCACAGGAGCAAACTGTTCTTTAAAAAGGAAGCAAATGACTGTGTTGAGATTAAAAAAAAAAAAAAAAATTTCCCAGGCCGTAGCAAAGATAGGTCTTTAGCAAAAATTGCTGAAGTTACAGTGACACTGGGTAAAAAAAGATGAGCAGAAAAAAGCACATTACTGTTAGCCTATCAAAAGACAGCAGAGCAAGACCGTGGTAGAAGGGCGCAAACTGATGGAGCAGAGGCAACATACCATCTTCATCGGTTCGAATCAACACGGACAAGCTCTCAGGGCCAGGGCCGACATCGGTGTGGGCTGTCACAGTGATCCGGTATTCAGTCCATTTTTCCAGCTGTTCCAAAAGGTATTTGGTAGTGTCCGAAGGGATTCCCAAAATCTCGTGAGGTTTGTCATCTTCTCCATCCACTGCAGTATACTTGATGGAGTATTCAGTAATAATGCCGTTCTGTTTGTCCACTGGTGGAGGTTGCCAACTTACCAAAATACTAGTGGAACTTGGACTGGTGCAACTAATGTCTTGAGGAGGAGCTGACGGCTCTTATTTTGGTAGTGAGTTAAAGGAGGGTTTGAGTGAAAGGACAGGAGTGGTTGGAAAAAAAAAAATGATAAAACAAAAGAAAAGGCGAAAATAAATAGACGAACAAGAAGGGCAACAAAATGAAAATAAGACTTTGAAACTTAAAATTTTAAAGATAAATTTATGAACCTTGGCTTAGTAATATGAATAAACCAAAAAATGAATAAATGACCAAAAATAATTGTTAAATAATGGGTGGGGGGAATATGTGAAAATGAAATCTTAAGATAACAGAGCCTCAAATAAAATTACCTACCTGCAATTTAAATTCTTCTTCTAAAACAATCCCTCAGTATTCCCCAGCCCTATTTTACAGACTATCGAACTTCATAAAAAGCTGCAAACAGTACAAGATTTGTTACATGAGAGTCTGATGATGTTTAAGAGACACCATTTCAAGCTTTGGCTACTGAACTGCATTCTGAATCATATACAGTACTCATTTGCAAAAAGGTTCTTCAGTGTGAAAAGCGGCAATAACTGTTAGATGCCCTTCTGCCAATTAAAATTTTAAAAAGAGAAGTACATAAAACTCAACAAACATAAAAGGGTTCCCTCTGACTATCTGAAAATCAGTATTCTGACCAGTTCTAATGAGAAGTGTTAGCATGATACTGATCATAGCCCATATACAGTGAGCATGCAGATCGACAGAGGATGAAAATGCAGTCCAAGGTTTACCTACCCGAGGGTAAATGTCAGGCTGGTTGATTCTGACTGTAACTTGTACTTACCCTATGTCAGCTTCCAGTTTTTTTTAAAAAAATTATAACTCTTCTTGGGACATCATTGCTAGTGAAGAATTAGATCCCACCAGCAAATTTTGGTAAAATCAATAAAAATCATCTATCCCTTACAAAATGTCAATAACACAGCCATTAAAAAGAACTGTTTAAAAAAATCCTGAGAACCATCTGGGAAAGATATGACTTATCTTCCAATTTGTATGTAGCTCTTTTCATTTTGTACATAATTATTCATATAAAGTAGAATTTACATGAGAGTTAAAAGATAAACTTTCTTAATGCCCATTTTAATATAAACTAGTAACCTTCTGAGTAATTATTTTCCATCAAATAAATCAAACATATCATTATTTGAAAAAAAGCAAGAAAGAACAATGTGACTACTATTATAATATTCCTAAAGAAGCACAAAGAATTTAGATAAAATACATGTAAATATGTATGCATATATATATAAGACAATATACATGACTGAAGAGTAAAACATTTCTATTTTTTTTTTTTTGTATTTGAACATGCAGTTTGAGTAGTTCTTTACATTCTGTGAACCTTAATAATATGTGGTGTCAGGTATATCTTATTATATAGACAATTATCAGTCTTTCTTAATTTACATGTCTTGTGTTCTTCATTATAGGCAATCAAAATGAAAAGATCTTTGTACAGACAAAAAGAAAATTATCATTAAATAGCCTTGTAAATCTGGTATAAGATTTGCAAAATCACAAGAACATCATTTTTATTGATTCTGACTATAGGTTCTTATCTCTCAAATTATGAAACTATTTCATATGCACTATCATTCATAATAAATTGAGTTGTTCATGTAACAGCAAAGACTCATTTGTAATTCTTTTTAAAAAAACGATTTGGTTTTCACTGCATTCCTACCTTCAGACCTCCTATTCTGCGAGAGTATATGCAACACCACTTGAAACTCTAATAAAGAGTAGATAAGCTTTTGATGTGGTTATAGGAAGTCCATTCTGTCTCTCTGTATGTAAGTATCTATATATGTATTTGCTGTGCTGTGCTTAGTTGCTCAGTCGTGTCCTACTCTTTGTGACCCCAGGGACTGTAGCCCACCAGGCTCCTCTGTCCACAGACTTCTCCAGGCAAGAATACTGGAGTGGGTTGCCATGCCCTCCTCCAGGGGTTCTTCCCAACCCAGAGATCAAACCCAGGTCTTCTGCAATGCAGTCGGATTCTTTATCATTTGAGCCACCAGGGAAGCATGTAAGTATACATTAGGTGTATATATACAAAAAAACTTAAGTTTGTAAAAAACATGCAAAATATAATATTAAAGCATGTCACCTTCCTGTTAATTAAATGTCTGATTTTAAGAGTTATCTTCTGCAATATTACTTATTAGCCTGCCTGGAACTCAAAGAAAACACAATACTGCACTGATTTACATGTTTGAGTTTTACAAGAAATGGAATGTTATAGGAATAAACTATAATCAGTAAGGGATTAAGCAACAGAATACTAATACTTTTCATATGAATAATCATGTGTTGAGGAAAACTATGAATTTTATCATCAAAAACTGAAAAGATTTATCTATAGAATATGAAATTCTGGAAGACTTGCTTATATGAAAGGAAACTCATTCTCTAAAAAACTGTAAATTTCATGTTTTCTGATAGTCTAGAAATTAGGTCAATAGAACATCCTCTTTATGAAATTCCACATATTCATTTTATACATATCTATGTCACTATATCACAAACCACATAAAATATAAAATACTTTTAAAATCTAAGGAAAGTCCAAAATACCGTTCAAGAAAAATGGTTGTTTAATAAATTATAGAAACTTATTAATAAAGAGCAAACAGTAGTATTATATAAGCCGCCAGACTTTCCATCAAAAACAACCTGCCATATAACACATTATACAGAACAGTCCTCCCTAGACAAAATGAACTCCATTGTGATCAACACAACTGTGCTTTAGAGTAAGAGTCCCCAAATGAAAAGAAACCTGAGGAAACGAAATACAATTTAGGTTCGCCACTATACTTGTGATTATTCCATTGTTCCTAAATTTGTCCAAATACAGATCTTCTGTGAATGTTTCAAATTTTCATATGAACTACTTGCAAAGTTAACAACAAACTAGGAACAAATAGGTGACATGAAGACTTGGTCATAAGCAAAGTTAAAATCTGTCTTTAAAAGAGGTGAAAGTTTGGTCTTTAGCTATCTTTGCTAAGCCCTCCTCTGATTATTTTGCAGTGTTCTCAACCTGAATTTTGCCTTACAGCAAAATTCAACGTTTTTACCCATTTTTCTCAAGGAGGCTTACTGTTGCTGCTGCTGCTGCTGCTAGGTTGCTTCAGTCATGTTCGACTCTGTGCGACCCCATAGACGGCAATCCACCAGGCTCCCCTGTCCCTGGGATTCTCCAGGCAAGAACATTGGAGTGGGGTGCCATTGCCTTCTCCAGGAGGTTTCCTAACTTCTCTAAATGACTTTCAATTCCAGGAGTGAGAGAATGGGATCTGTCATTTGGACCCAGCCTGAAAACCAAGGTCTTGATAACTCTAATCTCTAAAACTGGACACTTGCTGATATAGAGACTACCAGCTATTAAAAGAATATGAATTAGCAAGTCTGTTGGTGAGGATAAAAGCCGGCAACACTTCCTAGTGGAAAAAAGGGGCAGAATATAAGCAAAGAGAGACACCTACTTGACTGCATGGTTCTGGCTGATATTTCAGCTGTGGAAGCACCCAGGCCTTGGGGAGAGCGTGCCGCCAGACGGAAGTAGTACAAGCTGTTTGGTCTCAGCCCTTGCAGTCTGTAGGATGTCCCTGGCTCAATGGTGATCCGTTGCTGTGGATATGTAACAAGGGAACTTGATCATTTTCATTAAGATCTGTGCATGTATTTTTATCACACTGCCCAGAACATCAGATTTCTGTCATCAGGGTTATAATGTTATCAAAATATCACAAACAGAATCAATAGTGAATATCAAGGACCCCACTAAGGGCAGCACATAAAGAAGATTGTTGTTTTTTAGTTGCTAAACTGTGTCCAAGCCTCTGCGACCCCATGGACTGTAGCCAAAAGGCTCCTCTGTCCATGGGATTTCCCAGACAAGAATAGTGGAGTGGTAAGTTTCTACAAGTAAGACAACTAGAAAAAAAAGAAGTCAAGGATCTATTTAATGATGACACAGTGTTTCAAATACATCAGATAAGGGGCAGTGAGAGGCCACCACCCATGAACGCATTTCAGCTTTAAGGCATGTGTGTGGTTGTGACATTGTCCACAATAGAAACTGACACCCATTTCTGACAGTGGCTATGCCCAACAGTCCATTTGAAGAGATGTCTAGCTCATTTCCCATGACAGCCTGAAACCCAAGTATGGGCAAAGAAAATATGGCCAGAAGTAACATAACAATGGAAACTGGCATACAATTTACATGACGTTGTTATAAAAGAGATCTGAAATTGCCAAGGTCGGCCGGGATAAAAATCAGATGTTAGTTACTGAAGAAAGCTGGATAATGTATATGAAACCATATCATTATTCTAGGTTGATTTCAAATTAATTTTTAAGTTATTTTTAATTGGAGGATAATTGCTTTACAATATTGTGTTGGTCTCTGCCTTACATCAACACTAATCAGCCATAGGAATGATGTATGTCCTCTCCCTCTTGAACCTCCCTCCCTCCTTCCACCCCATCCCACTCCTCTAGGTTGGCACAGAGCACCAGATTTGAGCTCCCTGCATCATAGGGCCTATAGGAAGGAAAAAGAAACCACAAACTTTTCTATAACCTGACATCAAAAAGGCTTCTGAAATAACTGTTGTTTTTTTTTTTAATTGAATGTTGTAACTCTTATTTTCATGCTTGAAATCTTCCTTTGCCATTTTAGTAAAAATATAGCTATCTATGGGTAATCAATCTCAGATTGAACATGAGTCTGTAGCAAACCTTAAAAAACATACTAATATGTAATCTTGTAATGGCATCAATAATCTTACAAGGCTTTTTATTAAACAGTGTTTGGCATTCACACAAACCAGAAATCAGGGAAGGGGAATTCAAATATATAACTAGAGAAAACATCCTTAGGGTGTTCTGGCTTGCAAATAAAAAAGCTTTCACAAATTTTAGACTTACCAAATAATAAGAAAAAAAAAAGGAATTTCCTAAATAAACATTTGTAAAGCACAGTAGGGATGCCAAAAGTCAAGTATCCAACCATTGCCAAAAGACCACCTCTCTCATAACTGTTTTTATTTTTAATAGGGTATGCAGGTCAGGAAGCAACAGTTAGAACTGGACATGGAACAACAGACTGGTTCCAAACAGGAAAAGGAGTACATCAAGGCTGTACATTGTCACCCTGCTTATTTAACTTATATGCTGAGTACATCATGAGAAATGCTGGGCTGGAGGAAGCACAAGGTGGAATCAAGATTGCCGGGAGAAATATCAATAACCTCAGATATGCAGATAACCCCACCCTTATGGCAGAAAGTGAACTAAGAACTTCTTGATGAAAGTGAAAGAGGAGAGTGAAAAAGTTGGCTTAAAGCTCAACATTCAGAAAACGAAGATCATGGCATCTGGTCCCATTCAGTTCAGTTACTCAGTTGTGTCTGACTCTTTGCGACCCCATGAATTGCAGCATGCCAGGCCTCCCTGTCCATCACCAACTCCTGGAGTACACTCAAACTCACATCTATTGAGTCGGTGATGCCATCCAGCCATCTCATCCTCTGTTGTCCCCTTTTCCTCCTGCTCCCAATCCCTCCCAGCATCAGAGTCTTTTCCAATGGGTCAACTCTTTGCATGAGGTGGCCAAAGTACTGGTCCCATTACTTCATGGCAAATAGATGGGGAGACAGTGGAAACAGTGGCTGACTTTATTTTTGGGGGCTCTAAAATCACTGCTGCTGCTGCTGCTGGTAAGTCGCTTCAGTCATGTCCGACTCTGTGCAACCCCATAGACGGCAGCCCATCAGGCTCCCCTGTCCCTGGGATTCTCCAGGCAAGAACACTGGAGTGGGTTGCCATTTCCTTCTCCAATGCATGAAAGTGAAAAGTGAAAGTGAAGTCGCTCAGTCATATCCGACTCCTAGTGACCCCATGGACAGCAGCCCACTGGGCTCCTCCATCCATGGGATTCTCCAGGCAAGAGTACTGGAGTGGGGTGCCATTGCCCTCTCCGAAAATCACTGCAGATGGTGATTTCAGCCATGAAATTAAAAGACGCTTACTCCTTGGAAGGAAAGTTATGACCAACCTAGACAGCATATTAAAAAGTAGAGACATTACTTTGCCCACAAAGGTCCATCTAGTCAAGGCTATGGTTTTTCCTGTAGTCATTTATGGATGTGAGAGTTGGACTATAAAGAAAGCTGAGCGCCGAAGAACTGATGCTTTTGAACTGTGGTGCTGTAAAAGACTCCTGAGAGTCCCTTTGAGAGTCCCTTGGACTGCAAGGGTATCCAATCAGTCCATCCTAAAGCAGGTCAGTCCTGGGTGTTCATTGGAAGGACTTATGTTGAAGCTGAAATTCCAATACTTTGGCCACCTGATGCGAAGAGCTGACTCATTTGAAAAGATCCTGATGCTGGGAAAGATTGAGGGCAGGAGGAGAAGGGGACTACAGAGGATGAGATGGTTAGATGGCATCACTGACTCAGTGGACATGGGTTTGGGTGGACTCCGGGAGTTGGTGATGGACAGGGAGGCCTGGTGTGCTGCGGTTCATGGGGTGGCAAAGAGTCTGACATGACTGAGCAACTGAACTGAACTGAAGGATTGTAAATAATTTAATGTTAATTTATGTTGTACTACAAACATTTGTAACACAAGTACTTACATCAACACTTTAGTTCTAGAATTTGTTGAGTTATTAATTGGAATTGGCTTTGTTAGCTAAACCTAAAAGCACTGCTCTTAGAACCTGCTCACTTTAGAGATGTAATAAAACAGGTTTATTAACATTAACTCAGTATAGCATTCAAAGTGATGAGCCAGAAGTTAATCGGTAACAGTTCACTGTGTTTGTGAGTCTTTTACAAAAGTATTCTTTGTTAGAAATCAGGACTGTTTTGCTTTGTGAAGTTGGCCTTTTTTAAGACAAAAAATGCTAAGAGATATAATAAAATGGCTTGGTGAATCGAGTTTTCATATATAGTTTTATAAACTTTTTTGCCCTGATGTTCCCTAATGAGTTTCATGATAACAAATGAAATATATATTATTATCATATATCCCCTTTCTGAAAATATTAGATGTATCTTAATAGTGATTTATAGAATCTGTTCAAAGTATACCCACAGGCCAGTGTATCATGAAGTCAAGAGAACAGATTCTAGAAATTGTCTATATATGAGGCTTTGGGCAAATACTTCAACTTTTCTCTTTGTATCCATTTTGTTAATATGTGAAACAGATTAATAATAGAGGCTGACACAAAGCACTACTGTTGGATTGAGTTAATATATGTGAAACCCTTATTATAGTACCTGTAAATGTATGTTATTCTGATTTTTATTTCTCTTTTTAGTAACTATTAACAATTTCTAGCCTTCTATACTTATTTGCATAACATAATCAAATTATATGTGTGTGTGTGTGTGTGTGTGTGTGCATCACATTGATTCGCATCTGATTCTTTGCGATCCTATGGACTGTAGCCCTCCAGGCTCATCTGTCCACCGGGATTCTCTAGTAGAGAATTCTGGAGTGGGTTGCCATGGCTTCCTCCAGAAGATCTTCCCGACCTAGGGATTGGACCCACATCTCTTGTGTCTCCTGCGTTGGCAGGTGGGTTCTTTACCACTAGTACCACCTGGGAAGCCAATAAGTATTGATATATAGATATAGATACATACACACTCATATCAAACAATCAATGGCATACAAATGAACATTTGCTCTGGGGCATCTTTCTCTGAAACCAGTTGGGACAAATTCATCTACCCAAAGCCTTGGAGCTCACTTAGTCAAGTGTTAACTGTGACTTAAGTATTTTAATGCAGAAGACAAAGAAAGGAAATCTCCAAATATCAAGGAGTATATTATTTTACAACCCAATACTTTCGTAAGCATCTTGGAAACCCGAATTAAAAAAAAAAAATCCATTAGAGACAATAGCCATTTTTTGTGTGTGTCTCTTCTGTCCTACTCCCATCAAGTCTCCAAATACTCTTTCTTTTTTTTTTTGGTCAATCTTCTCTTTTTATGAATAAATCTTTTCCACCAATGTCCTCAGTAGCTATCTGACCTTTTAACGGAACTTGGGCAAGTAAACAGAATGAGAGTAGTGTCTCGATGCCATGAATGGTGACAAGGTGAGAAGCACAGTCCTACCTCCTCTCCATGCTCCCCATCTTTGTAGACCAGTTCATAGCTGGCGATGGTGTCTGAACGTGGAGGAGTCCAAGAGAGCAAAATACTTGTTTCCGATTCAGGTTCTGCCTTGAAATTTAGTGGCTGCCCTGGGACTAAAAACAGAAAAGCAAAGGATTAAGCTCACTGTCACCAGAAATAATCAGAAATTCTTGCATTAACTGTTTAACCTTTTAGTGTTCACATGTATTAGTTGAGCAGAGAGCAAGGTTTCTTACATTGTTCAAGTTAACCTATGAATACAAAGCCCACTTTTTCTCCTTTAAGGGATAAGGACAATGTTATGAATATTGTCCTTGTCCTTGAGTGGCTTAATATATATGTAAGATGTGGAATTAGCAAATGTAAATATATCAGTTTCTAAATTCAACTTTAAGGATAATATTTATTATAATATTGTTATAAGCAATAAATGTGATGATATTGTTGTGAGCAATAAACATGATTTATATAGAGCACTTGGAATGAATATTGCCTAAATCACATAAAATGTTAAATACATAAAAGCTATTGCTATTTTACAACTGAGGAGGAACTTATTTTTTAGTACTATAGTTTACTTTCAAAACAATTTCCAATTAGGTTTATAAAATCTCACCTTCACTCCATTAGCAAAATCTATAGGCAAGCATAATCATTAGTATTTTTTTTGGTTACCAACCCATTTTTAAACAGATGTAAAATAAAGAGAATTTAAAAACCTAACACTAACAATTTTTTCTAACCTCTAAATGAGTTTATATGAGTTAATACACTAGACCCAATGTAAATTTAATATTGTCCCAAGTGAGAAAGAACTAAATTACTACACAAGTTAAAAAGTTTATAGACCACACTTACAATCATAAATATACGAATTTAATATAGCTTTCCCTGGTGGCTCAGACAGTAAAGAATCTGCTAGGAATGTGGGAGACCAGGGTTCGATCTCTGGGTTGAGCTGTTCCCCTGGAGAAGAGAATGGCAACCCACTTCAGTATTCTTGCCTGGAGAACTCCATGGACATAGAAGTGTGATAAGCTACAGTTCATGGGATCACAAAGAATCAGACATGATTGAGCGACTAACACTTTCACTTTCACAGGAATTTAATAGAGGTCATCTATAATTTGTACCTTGGTCATATGATCCATGCAATAGACAATTTGGAACAGCTATATACAGATGAAATCAAGAATTGGATCTAGTTGAAAACACCTTACCCAAATGTTGAATTAGAATAAATTTTACTAACACCAACCTCCTAGTTAGCACCTAATCCCACGAGGTCCTCTACCCATTATATACAAGGCTCATGCACTTCAGGGCATCAGTGGCACAATTACCCTTACTTATGTTGTTCTTGCCCAATGTCTACTCTGGCTGGTGCCCATGTCTTGGTGGCCATTAAATATTTTGATCATTACTCCTGATATTATGGTATGTTTCAAAGTGCCATATCTGAATATACGTCCGTATGCCCACAAGTTCACATGAGAATTGTGTATATATTTAAATTAAAAAAAAGATAAGAATAATACTCCACACCAGAGGGGAAAAGAACACCTCAAGTATTTTTGGCAAATGAGCATAAGTATTCAAAAATATGTACAAACAACATAACTTGTAGCTGATGTATGACATCAATTTGTTAAACAATAATTAAAGCATCATTTTCAGAAATAAAGTCATTGGAAATATAAAATGTAATGCTTCCTTTTCTTTCTGTAGTCATCTCTCTGCAGTACGACTAAAAAACTGCCTTTTGTTTGAAAAAGAGATTCAAGTTTAAAAGGACCTACAATGGTTTCTGGGATCCCTAATTATCATTTCATTGCTCATCTGGTCTGTTAACCTGTGAGTGTGTGTGTGTGTGTGTGAATAAGTGCACACACTTGTGTCTGGACTGATGCGTAAGGCCAATAATCAGTGCTTCATATTTCTAATTAATCTTCTTTTCTCCCCTGTTGTACCATAGGCTTTGAGATACTCATTAATTTGATGCCTCCAGGAATGTACTTTCTGAATTGGGTATCTATTTTTTTTAAAAGAACCTGCCCAATAGGTGACCTAACACAATCCTTCACACTGAGAGGTGAGAGGTGGAGACAAAAGAAGATAAGAGATCAAGAGCAAGAGAAGGTAGAACAGAAGAAAATAAGAAAACAATCAGGCAAACAGCAAATCAAAGAGCAAACGCATTATTTTTAAAGGAAAATACCAATATCACAGGCAGGAACAACAATGGAAGCCAAGAATGATCAGACAGATGGGGGAATGATGTTTGAATTCTAATATTCAGACGATGAAAGGTTTTCTCAACCTAAAAATACACATGCCTATGCATATGTATGCAGTCACTTCTTTTTCTCTAGTTTTATTCCAACTTCCACAAGTCTGGGAAAGAACACCTTGTGATAACTTCTGACATAATCCAAACCGAATAAAGTACTGTCAAGAATTAACAACACAGACAGTATTGAAAGGCTGCTCTCAGGATAATAAATGCTGGTTATATATTTCCTCCCTGCTAATGCTAATAATAAATTGAGTGACAGTGACTGAAAACATTGTGGGAATCTAATTAACTTTTTCTTACTTAAACTGTTTACTTTTTTGCTTTTAATTTGTCTCAAACAAATTCCTGGTAGGTCCCGATGTTTCATCCTTGTTTAGTGCCATACACTTCCTTTAATCCCGTAATTCTGTTTGGTTCTATTCAAAGCCTTCTCTTTCTAAATAATGAAATAGCTACATCAAAGTCTCAGAGGGTGTAAATGTTCATTTTATCCTTGCACAAAGTAAGTAAGTAGTGATTACGCAACTGGATAGACTTTTTAAATAGTACAATGAGGTTGTCCTCCTCTGCTACATAACACAATGAGGTTTTCCTCCTCTGCTTTCACCATCTTCTTTTGAAGTGGGCTGGCAGATAATTTATTAGATTGTAAACTTGTAGTAGAAATACCAGTGCCTAGAAATGCCAGGCGGATGAGAAGGCCATATGGACACAGGGTCACGGGAGTGCCTGGGCCACCGGAAGGAGTCAGTGATGCTCTGAGCCAGTAGACGGCTGCCTTGTGGGATGTGGGTTCAGACTTGCCCAAGCTTCTGATTTTTCAACAGAAGTTGATAATGAATCTTCTAGGTAAAATCTTTCAATTTCTTTATAATCTTAAATAAACTGAAACAGTTGAAATGAAATAAAAAACACTGTATTGGGCAAAAGATGTCTACAGACAAAATCTAGCATATGGACCAGGGCTTAAAAGATCTTTTTGTTATATCATTTTTGTTATATCTTTTTGTTATATCTTTTTTTGTTATATCTTTTTGTTATATCACATGTGCCCACATGTGTCTTAAGGGTGACACTACTCAGACTTTCTTGGGAATTGGGAAAGTGAAAGTCTGACTCTTTGCAAACCTGTGGACTGTAGCCTTCCAAGCTCCCCTGTCTCTGGAATTCTCTAGGCAAAAATCCTGTCTGACTCTTTGCAAACCTGTGGACTGTAGCCTTCCAAGCTCCCCTGTCTCTGGAATTCTCTAGGCAAAAACACTGGAGTGGGTTGCCATGCCCTCCTCCAGGGGATCCTCTCGACCCAGGGATTGAACACAGGTCTCCTGCACTGCACACAGGCTCTTTACCGTTTGAGCCACCAGGGAAGCCAAAGAATAGTGGAGTGGGTAACCTATCCCTTCTCCAGGGGATCTTCCCAACTCAGGAATCAAACCCATGTCTCCTGCTCTGCAGGCGGATTCTTTACTGTCTGAGCCACCAGGGAACTGTGGGTTCACCTAAAGATATTGCTTCCTCATTATCATTTAGTCAGTGCTGAAACATCCACAATGAAGCTGAGGCTTTAAAGCAAAAAAAAAAAAAAAAAAAAAAAAAGCTATGATAGTAATGTATTTATTTATATATTCCCCAAATTAGTCCTAATGATCATAATATATGTTTAGAAGAAAACACTTTAGTGGACTCCCAACTGTCATATTTATTTTGTCTGTGCCACTTGGAGACAGGGAAATTTCATCATCGGTCAGAATTTTACAGCAAATACAATGCTACAAAGGCTCTATTAACATTTATATTTATCTTTTTCCATACCCTTTTCCCTCTTTCTCTCCTTCCCTGACTGTCTCCCTCCCTCTCCCCTTTTCCTTTTCCCTCTGGATACACACACACACACACACACACACACAGACACACGACTGAGGGACTTCACTTGCACTTTTCACTTTCACTTTTCCTTACATGCATTGGAGAAGGAAATTGCAACCCACTCCAGTGTTCTTGCCTGGAGAGTCCCAGGGATGGGGGAGCCTGGTGGGCTGCCGTCTATGGGGTTGCACAGAGTCGGACATGACTGAAGCGACTTAGCAGCAGAAGCAGCATATATATATATATATATATACACACACACACACACACACACACACACACACACACATATATATATATAAATAAAATACTCTCACAATGTTTACACCTCAAACTTACTAACATTCTTTTATCTCATTTACTTCAGGTTAGACTATGTATATTTAATTTTTATTCTATTAAGAGCTTTCCTGTTTTGTACCATTTCTCTCACTAATGAACCTAAGATTCATTTTATGGGAAAATCTAAGACTCTGGAAAACATATGGAAGAAGAAGAACAACAAAAACAAAACTCACCCAGAAATGTTAAGTGTAGTAACTGTGACCAGAAACCAAAAAATTTACATGTGGAAAGAGAAAAAGAATGTAAAAATAGTTTTTCTTTAAAATTGTATTTAATAAATCCTTATATTTGGTGAAGTGGTGCTGTTATATCCTTCTTCTTGATTGCTTATGTAATGTCCACAAAGAAATACAAATATGGGTTATCAGTTCCCTAAAATAAGATTATAACCCATTGAGAAATGTAAAATATTTGCATAGTAATACAATTATACTCAATACAAATATCTGAAGGCAACTTAAAGAGAATGGAGAACGAATAAAAAGTGAAAAGAAAATCTGCATGATATCTAAACTTTGATGATTAGAAGAAATAAGATTTCAGTAGATTTTAGAAGAGAAACAGGTTAGCACACATATAAGCTGGCTAAAAAACAATTTTACCTCACCATAGTATAAATATGAAATGTACCAAAGAGATTAAAAAAAAAACAAAACCCAAATAACTTATTGTTAAAATAGCTAGTACTCTAATAAGGTACATATTTTAAAATGTGAGCATCTAGCATATTGACAAATGGTAACAACAACAATAAAAACAACAGCCAGAATTATAGTGGTAGTAAAACAAAACCAAATTCAAACAAGGAGTCGGATTTGTAAGTGCTACAGATATATTATTGACAAAAGTAATACTTAATACACAAGCACCTGCCTAAATCTTGTTCTCAACTGTCATTAAGCATCAATAAGAAAAAGTTAAATTTTATTACAGTTGTATATATAGCCATAGCTCTTTTACTCATTGCTAAAATAACCTAGAAAAAGCATTTAAATTTTTGTTATTGGAAATCAGTCTTTTTTAATTTGCCTATATTGACTTGTTGATATATATTTAATAGTAATGAAATGATTTAAAAATTATGAAAATCTAAGCACAATGTCTCTAAAATGTCATAGTTCTATTACAATTTTGCTTCTTCAAAACATTTGAAGTTGATACCACTCATTAATATTTACTTAGTAAATGCATATAATTATTTTCCTTTCAAAGATCTATACTATTAAGGTCTGCACATAAAAATCAGTACTTTCTCCAAGAATTTATTGAATGCATAGAAGAATTAGAGGTCAGATGTGTTTTCTAAAGAAAGTTCAGAAAAGAGACACGCATGAGGATTTAATAGCTTTATGATTGTCCCATTAGCATGAACAACATACAACATTTATTTCAGTGCACAGGTTGAAGATGTTAATTTATTACATTTCTTTAGAAGAGTTTTATTTGTACTTCTTTTGTAAAATACAGTTACCCTACATTCTTATATAATTATATACATGAGAAAACTATAACAGACATCTTTTCTGAAGGTGTTTTTCTGTAGCAGAGTTTTTCCCCAACATAACGTAAATACTTCCCTTGTCAATGACCATACGGTCCACGTATTTTCAAGGCAAACTAGTCACAAGTAATTATAATGCCAGAAGTTAAAGCGGTGGAAACTCTGGATGATTAATCCATACATTTAGAAAATAATCATTTTAGCCAAAACTTTTTTATATTTAGAATCATTTAAAGATGATAGTTTCATCTGTACTAATATTCATAATTAAGGGACTATATTACTGACTACAAATAGATACCCAAGAAAAAGATACACAAAAAGGCAAAGTGATTGTCTGAGGAAACTTACAAATAGCTGAGAAAAGAAGAGAAGTAAAAGGCAAATGAGAAAAAGAAAGATATACCCATCTGAATGCAGAGTTCGAAAGAAGAGCAAGGAGAGATAAGAAAGCCTTTCTAAGTGAACAATGCGAAGACAGGAAAACAAGAGAATTGAAAAAGACAAGAGAACTTTGCAAGAAAATTAGAGATACCAAGGGAACATTTCATGCAAAATGAGCACAATAAAGGAAATGGTATGGTCTTAACAGAATAAAAAGATATTAAGAGGAGGTGGCAAAAGGTCACAGAAAAACTAAACAAGAAAGATCTATTAAGAAAAGACCTGGATAACCACAATATGTGATCACACACCTAGAGCCAGACATCCTGGAGTGTGAAGTCAAGTGGGCCATACGAAGCATCATTACAAACAAAGCTAGTGGTGGTGGTGGGATTCCAGCTGAGCTATTTCAAATCCTTAAGATGATGCTGTGAAAGTGCTGTACTTAAAATATGAGCCAATCTGGAAGACTCATCAGTGGCCACAGGACTGGAAATGGTCAGTTTTCATTCCAATCCCAAAGAAAGGCAATGCCAAAGAATGTTCAAACTACCACACTATTGCACCCATTTCACAGGCTAGCAAAGTATGCTTAAAATCTTCCAAGCGAGGCTTCAACTGTAGGTTGAAGGTTCAACTGTAGGTTCAACAAGTCCTTCCAGATGTTCAAGATGGATTTAGAAAGGCAGAGAAAACAGAGGTCAAATTGCCAACATCTGTTGGATCATAGAAAAAGCAATAGAATTCCAGAAAAAAAAAAATCTACTTCTACTTCATTGATACACTAAAGCCTTTGACTTTGTGAATCAAAACAAACTGTGGAAAATTCTTAAAGGGAGATGGGAATACCAGACTACTTTACCTGACTCCTGAGAAACCTGTATACAGGCCAAAAAGAACAGTTAGAACCAGACATGGAAGAAGGAACTGGTTCCAAACTGGGAAAGGAGTACGTCAAGGCTGTATATTGTCACCTTGCTTATTTAACTTCTATGCAGAGTACATCATGCAAAATGCTGGGCTGGATGAAGCACAAGCTGGAATCAAGATTGCTGGGAGAAATATCAACTACCTCAGATTTGCAATGACACCACCCTGATGGCAGAAAGCAAAGAGGAACTAAAGAGCTGCTTGATGAAAGTGAAAGAGGAGAGTGAAAACGCTGTCTTAAAACTCAACATTCAAAAAACTAAGATGATGGCATCCGGTCCCATCACTTCATGGCCAAATAGAGGGGGAAACAATGGAAACAGTGACAGATTTTATTTTCTTGGGCTCAAAAATCACTGTAGATGGTGACTACAGCCATGAAATTAAAATATGCTTGCTCTTTGGAAGAAAAGCTATGATAAACCTGGACAGCTTATTAAAAAGCAGAGACATTACTTTGCTGACAAAGGTCCATATAGTTACAGTTAAAGCTATGGTTTTGACAGCAGTCATGTACAGATGTGAGAGTTGGCCATAAAGAAGGCTGAGCATGGAATAATTGATGCTTTTGAACTGTGGTGTTAGAGAAAACTCTTGAGAGTACCCTGGACTAAACGGAGGTCAAACCAGTCAATCCTAAAGGAAATCCACCCAGAATATTCATTGGAAGGACTGATACTGAAGTTGAAGCTCCAACAGTTTGGCTACCTGATGCAAAGAGCTGACTCATTATAAAAGACCCTGATGCTGGGCAAGATTGATGGCAGGAGGAGATGGGGATGGCAGAGGATGAGATGGTTGGATGGCATCACCGGCTCAATGGACATCAGTCTGAGCAAGCTCTGGGAGATGGCAAAGAACAGGGAAGTCTGGTGTGCTGCAGTCCATAGGGTCGCAAAGAGTTGGACACGACTAAGTGACTGAACAACAACAATAGACAGATATTTTGATTGTCTATATTACTAGAAATTACAAATTTACATCAACTCCATTTATATCAATATGTATGCCAGTACTCTTAGAAAAAATCAAAAGTAATAATATCTATCTTAAACTCACTTTATTTCTAATTACCATTTCTGCAGAGTCTGATTTTCAACAAAAACAGGAATATTATTGTCAGGGAATTAATGGTAATATAATGAATGTACCTTTCTGATTAAGTAGACATACAATATATATTTCTCTGGATATAAAATTAAAATATATTTGAGAAGTTCACATAGATATATTACTGACCTGTGCATTTTTGTAGGTTTGGAAAAGACAAAATATTAGAATAATCGTAAACTTAAATTTTATATAACCTAATAAAATAATATTTTATAATGGTTTTATGTTTTGCCTAGCAGTGGTTCTATGAATTAGCTAATCAAGAGCATCTCAGCATTAATTATATCAGAACTAACATCATTGTATTTGGCAGGTGTCCACTAACATCAAATGGCCTTTGTTAATTAAGTCTGGAGAACAGATCAAATCATTGTGCCATTTTGGAAGGTTTTCTTAGCCTATTGATCTTGGCAGGCACAAGTCATCATGTCATTATATATCTTCTCAATCAATGGGTATTAAAATCACAACTATTATGCAAGGTTCTTGGAAATACCTTAATGAAAAAAAAAAGTTAAACAGAAATTGATAACAGCTATTCTAATGCATCTGTGACCATTCATCTAGATTTTTTTTTTTTTTTTAGGTACAGAGTCCCTGGATCACATTAACTCAATTGCTCTTGTCACAATATTACCTTCACTGAGTAATGATTTATGTTACATTATGTCCCCTGGTAATACAGAAAATCAAAATATGGTCTACTGAAACATCAGTTCTATATCTTTCATTAAATTGTGACTAAAAGCATTATCATCTGCCATTCCATGTTCTTAAGATAAGGATACTCATGATTCGCAAAGATTCTTATGTTTTGGTTGACTTTAGTTTCAGAAACTATTTGGTTTCTTAGCTAAATCCTCCTGTCATAAGAAAAAAAAATATGAAACACTTTGATATTCATGCTAAAATTTGTAGTTAGAAAATTAAGAAGCAGATTTAGTGATCAAGTATAATAACCTATTAAAAAGGTATCCCTTCTTCTTTTAGATAAATATAAATTTTTTTCCTATCTAAATGGTTTAGTGTACCTCTGTACTGGGATAATCGAATAGCTACTACAAGTATTTCAGAAGTAAATCATCCTTAATTCTTGGATACAATACTTGAAACCCTGTATTTCCTGCCTCTGTTCAAAAACCTAGTTAAGAACCAAAAAAAATAAGACATTTGTAAATTATTAATTTAAAAGACAATGGTGCTTCAGCAAAGGAAACAAGAAAATAAAAAGACAACCCACCAATGGGTATTAGGATAAGGGATAAGGAACTAGTCTCAAAAATTGACAAATAGTTCATGACGCTTAACAGTATCATAACAACCCACTCAAAATGGGCAGAAGACCTAAATACATATTTCTTCAGAGAAGAATACAGATGGCCAACAGGCATATGAAAAGATGTTCCATGTTGCTAATTATTAGAGAAATGCAAGTCAGAACCACAACGAGATATCACCTCATAGCAGCCAGAATGGCTATCATGAAAAAATCCACAAACAATAAATGCCAGGGAAGGTGTGGAGAAAAGGGAACCCTCCCACACTGCTGGTAGAATATACATTGGTATAGCAATGGTATGGAGTTTTCGTAAAAAATTAAAAACAGAGTTGCCATATGACCCTGCAATCCCACTCCTGGGCCTATATCTGGAGAAAAACAAGATTCGAAAAGATATATGTACAGCAGTGTTCGTTGCAGCACTCTTTACATTACCCAATACCCAAGACACGGAAGTAACCAAAAAGTCCATTGACAGAGGAATGGATAAAGAGACATGGTACATATATGCAATGGAATATAACCAGCCGATAAGAAGAATGAAATAATTCCATGTGTTGCAACATGCATGAACCTAGAGAAGGTCCTACGACGTGAAGTAAGTGAGACAGAGAAGGAGAAATATCCTAAGACATCCCTTATATGTGGAACCTAAAAAGAAACAATGCAAATGAACTGATATAACAGAAACAGACTCACAGAGTTGGAGAACAAGCCTATGGCTGACAGGGATAAAGAAGCAGGGGAGGGAGTTAGGGAGTTTCGGATGGACATGGACACACTGCTATATTTAAAATGGATAACCGACAAGGTCACAGTGCATAGCACATGAAACTCTGCCCCATGATATGTGGCAGCCTGGGTGGGAGGGTAATTTGGGGGAGAATAGATACATGTGTAGGTATGGCAGAGTTCCTTCAGCACTCACCTAAAGCTATCACAACATTGTTTCTCAATCAGCTATACCCTGATACCAAATAAAAATTTTGAAAAGTAATAGAAAAGATCATGGTGCTTAAAAGAATCTAGAGTGTCCAATTAATAACCTATGACCCAAAGGAAGTTACTGACTCTTTTTACCTTTACTGATCCTCAATTTACTTGAGATAATTCCACATCTGTCTAAATGAGTAGGAAGAATTAATACACCCAGAAGCAGACTGCCCAGCATGTTATGATGATCATGATGATGATGATGATTATATACAACTGAAGTTATAAAATATTTCTGTGCATTATCTAATTGATAGTCTTGTTACGGGTTGAAGAGTCTCCCACAAAAATTATCATATGTTGAATTCCTAATACCAAGAACCTTATTAAGTGACCTTATTTGGAAATAAAATTACTGCAGATAGAATCAGTCATTATATTAGATGTAATTAGTCATTTCAGGATTATATGGTATCATTAGGTTGGGCCCTAAACCATTATGACTGATACCTTATAAAAAAGGGAAATTTGGACAGAGAAACATGCACCCAGGGAGAAGGCCATGAACAATGTAGGCAGAAATCACAGTGATGCTTCTACAAGCTGAGGAACAGCCAAGATTACCAGCAAACCACCAAAAGCTAGGAGTGAGCCCCAGGGCCTCGCTGACAGCTCTCCCAGAACCAAGCCTGCTGACACTTGGTTCTCAAATTTCTAGTCACTACAACAAAAGACAATCCATTTTTATTGTTTCAGCCACCCAGGAAGTAGCAGTTTGTATAGCAGCCTTAGGAAAATTAAAAAACAAACAAACAAACAAAAAACTACTACCCCTAAACTCTATAAGGGGGTTATTACTTTAGATGAGAAAACTGAAGTTCAGCGAGATGAAGGAACTTGTCAAAGGTTATAGAGCTAAAAATGTGACTTACGGATTCAAACCTTGGTTACATTACTCTAAGATCAGAGTTTCTTACAGTATAAAAGCTGAGAAATATAAAAACCTAGAACTTGAGTATAGGTATATACTCTTCCTATATACGTTCTTATATCTTTAATGGTTATTTAACTGCTGCTGCTGCTGCTGTGAAGTCGCTTCAGTTGTGTCAGACTCTGCAACCCTATAGATGGCAGCCCACCAGGCTCCCCTGTCCCTGGGATTCTCCAGGCAAGAACACTGGAGTGGGTTGCCATTTCCTTCTCCAACGCATGAAAGTGAAAAGTGAAAGGGAAGTCGCTCAGTCGTGTCCGACTCTTCGCGACCCCATGCACTGCAGCCCACCAGGCTCCTCTGTCCCTGGGATTCTCCAGGCAAGAACACTGGAGTGGGTTGCCATTTCCTTCTCCAATGCATGAAAGTAAAAAGTGAAAGTAAAGCTGCTCAGTCATGTCCGACTCGCAGCAACCCCATGGACTGCAGCCTACCAGGCTCCTCTGTCCATGGGATTTTCCAGGCAAGAGTACTGGAGTAGGGTGCCGTTGCCTTCTCCCTATTTAACTACTAGAATAGTATAATAAAAAATAATCTCAACAGTTGACTATTTTCAGTCGAGAAAAAGAATGAGATTCACTGATTTCTACATTTTCAATGAGAAACTTATGAAAAACTTACTCTATAATACTTTCATGCATATTAACATAACAAACACAGAACTGTGAACACAGTAAAAGCCAAATCAAGAAGATATATGGATGATTTTTAGTATAACTATGATAAAACACTTCTACAGTTATCTTTTTGATATTTTAGTGATAAACCCATGAACAAGCCAATAAGAACCAAATAATAGTATGAAAATAAAGGTAGGAGATCTATAAACATACTAGATTCCTAGTAGCCAAGGCGAACGTTCTCAGCCACAAGATTCAGAAAGTCCACAACATAAAAACAAGTCAGTGGTTACACGTAAGTTTATCAACTTTTGACAGCTGAGAAAATGTAATAATTCATTCTCAGGATTACCCATGAGCTATGACTACAGATTATAGACACGATCTCCAATTATATGGTTCATATGTGGATCCTCAGAACAAGCCAATGGTATGCCGCCAAGACAATCACAGATTAATGCAGGTTTTAAAGTGTCAGTCACTCAGTCATGTCCAACTCTTTGTGATCCTATGGATTGTAGTCCATCAGGCTCCTCTGTCCATGGGGTTCTCCAGGCAAGAATACTGGAGTGGGTTGCCATGTCTTTCTCCAGGGGATCTTCCTCACCCAGGGATTGAACCTGGTCTCCAGCATTGGAGGCAGATTCTTTACCATCTGAGCCACCAGGAAGCCCCAATACAAGTTTAAGAGGCTCCAACACAATAAACAACCACATGAACAGTTCTCAGATATTTAAGAATAAACTTAAAAAGAAACCCACTATGGCTATTCCCATGTATGTGTAAGCATGCTCAGTCATGCCCAACCATTTGGACTGCAGCCCACCAGGCTCCGCTGCCCTTGGGATTTCCCAGGCAAAACTCATCCCATGATGAACTGATCAATTTGAATCTAAGACCACAGAAATCTGATATCCTCTTATAAAAATAAAACTACTAGAAGGGCCAAGTTTTTCTTCATAAAATCACTGGTGTCTGCTCTAACATCCAGTAAAATGGGTGAACAAGGCCCCAAAGTTTGATTTCAGATATTGGTAACTGTCTTTAGCCGTGAGCCCATAGAAAGAAAAAAAAAATCAAAAACATTAACAGAATATTAATTTTTAAGCAAGCTGCTTCCTGGAAAATATAAGCCATTTAAATATCCAAGGCCTCCTGACAAATGGTTTTAGTTTTAACTTTATCTTGAATTATCTACTCCTCCACAGACTAAATAAATTTTTGGTACTATTCTATCAGAGTTGCTAATACTAAGAAGCATGGTTCTTCTATTCTCTAAATGTTGCATGGTGGATGCATTCATCCATCTCCTGCAGAAAGTCTTCAAGTCATTTGGATACAAAAAGAAAGGATGCTACATATAGGGGTAGGAGAGTAAGAGTTACAGACTATTAGGTATAAGCTATAAAGATATATTGCACAACATGGGGAATATTTAGCCAGTATTCTATAACAACCATAAATGGAGCATTACCTTTAAAAATTGTGAATCACTATATGGTACACTGGAAACCTATGTAATATGGTACACCAACCATATTTCAATTAAAAAAAAAGATGTTAAATATATCCTCTTTTCAAAGGACTGTATTATTTAGTCTTTCAGTGTCCATGCCTGTTCCTCTTCACATGGCTTAACTCCTTACTTAGAAGCTCTAAATCTCAAAAACTAAAATGTCTACTATCTTTGTTCTTTGTTTCTGCCCCTGCCATTTCTTCACACCGACTCTTCTCCACCCGACTCCCCATTCAGAAGCAGACCTACCTCCTGTCTGAGTAATGACTTGAATGTCACTTGAAAGAGGACCATCTCCAATTGAGGTGAAAGCCAGGACTTTGACGGAATACGTTTTCTGGGGCACCAAGTTGCCTATAGTAGTGATCTGGCTGTCAGCTACATTGTGCTTCATCCAGTTGTTGACATGCTGAGTGGGATCCATTGTATAATAAACTCTGTATCCTTGGATCTGTCCATTTGGCTCTTCAGGCTCCTTCCACTGGACCAAAATGGTGGTTGAACTCAACATCCGAGCCTGGACATCCCGCGGGGCGCTGGACGGTGCCTGCTCCGAGGTCTGCGTCAGCACAGGCTCGCTGGGAGGCCCCCGCCCGATGTTATTGACAGCAACGACCCTGAATTCGTAATCCGAGTAGGGGCTCAGCCCGGCGACGCTGTAGCGTGTCGTTGCCACCCCATCAATTTCTTTGAAAGGTTCCTCAGAATTTTTAGGTTTATGCTGAATGATGTAGTAAGAGACCGGCTCAGGGTTCCCCGAGTCCCACGTCAGTGTGATGCTTGTAGCAGTGCTCTCAGTCACGACAGGAGTTCCTGGAGGTTTGGGTAAGGCTTGAGGGAGAAAAAAGGCCATGAGCACCCACTGTCTTTAAGAAATCACGAGATTCCATAACTCTAGTATTCGAATAATAGGATTATGTATCTAGCGGAGATTTAATCAGATGAAATCATAGCAGAGTAGTTTTCTAAGTGGTCAGGATGTACAGTAAGACATGCGCAGGTGACAAACCCCAGGTGACTAGAAGTGTATTATATAGCGCTGCATTTTGGGGCTGATAATGAAATTCACCATTTTTTATCTATGAGATTCTGGATACAGTGCTTAATTTCAGTTTGCTTTAGTTTTTCTCATGTGAAAAATAGGAAAAAATGTATTATTGGAATTGTACAGTTGGGTAACTGTATTTCATGAGTTTGTGGTGAAGATTAATGAGCTAATCCAGTAATGCTCTTAGAATGTATCTGGCACCCTGAGAAAACAGTGGTTCCAATTATTACAATTATTATAACCAAAGGCTTGGCCAATGAGATTCTCGCTTTGAAAAAATAATACAACTAAATACTAATAAACATTGAAAAGAGCAAAATTTTAAATGAAATGGTATTCAATTGCTATAAGAGTATTCATTTTGTTTTCAAGATGTATGACACAGACAACAGTATTATAATTTTTTAAATAAATTATCTAACCAATAACTTTAAGGTAACAAAGAATAATAACCTCACATTAATCAATTTCAAATTCATGCTTTTTTACTTAATATTCAAAATATGCTGAAGGAACTAAATTAAAGCCTATCCACAAATCTCTTTTTAAAATATTTTATTGTCATAATAGATATTCTATATCCAATATCAGTAACATATTACAGCTACATGAAAAACATTTCATTTAAATTCATATTTTAGAAATCATGTTATGTTTTTTAGAAAAAAAGCATGACTCAAAATGCTACTAACTAAGAATAAAAGCCATCTATGCTGGTGGCCTCATATTCAAGCACCTCACCTGGACAGTGATTCAGAAAGCTATGGTGTTAGGGAAGAAAGGAGAATTTCACAAGCTGATTTTTTAGAGAAAACTCAGAAAGTAACACTCCTCTAAACAGCTCTTGAGTACTCTTCTTTCCTTTTCAACTTAAAGAAAATACAAC
The DNA here is from genome assembly GCF_029407905.1 of Bubalus kerabau. Taxonomy (NCBI): domain Eukaryota; kingdom Metazoa; phylum Chordata; class Mammalia; order Artiodactyla; family Bovidae; genus Bubalus; species Bubalus kerabau. The sequence continues at coordinate 101,823,118 of NC_073627.1, read as the reverse complement.
ACTGCTTACAATGGTAACTCTTCAAGAATAACAAACTTGTACTTAATCACGGTTACACCAACAATACCTAGAGCACTGTCCAGACCTGAGTAGGTTTTTAAGCAGCATTGTGAAATGACTCCTGAATAAACGAGTCCTTTCTCTAAGGTGCTTTTAGTTTCGATTCCCTTTTTGCCGTCAAGTGTCACCCTCATGTTTTATTATTTATGTTGGAGGAGGAGGGGGTAGGGAAGTAGCAAGAGTCAGGAAAACAAGGACAAGAAATTGAACAAGATATTAGTTTAATGTGACTCCTGCTTTTGCATTCTTGAAGGTCTTTAGTAAACCTTCAAATATTTAAAGCTGACATGGTTAGTATGGGAAAGGTGGTTCAATATTTGCATACGACTCTAAGAACCATGGAATGATAATATTTGGCCAAGGGATTTTATGGAAAATAATAATAAAAAGACATTTGTTTAAATATTCTGGTCTGACATTTTGCAAGAAAGCAGATAATCTGAATTTTCCCTAGATGCTTTTCTGTATTCTTGAGGGAAGTAAAAATATTGCTAATTAAAGGTGTGTGTTTACTGATATTTAACAGATACTCTCAGTTTCACTAAGTGACGCCGATTATACAGTACAAGTTTTGTGTCTGTAATAGTATGCTTAGTACAGTAATTATATGTAATGAAACATTACTATTAATATTTTAAATGATGAAATATTGAAAACGGTGTGTACCTTGTTCTTATGTCACATCATTGCGTTTATATGGTATATAGTAAGTATATATATATTTGGTCAAAGGTATGACACTGACTACATTATGTGTGGTCCATTATTTTTTTTAGGGTCACAATTCCTAGAAGGGGAAGATAATTTGTGCTCATTTTGCAGTAGTTCCAGACATTTGCAGGAATCTAAAGTTACTCTCATACTGACTCATTTTAGGAAAGTTTTCTAAAATTCTATAAATACTGTGTAAAAACAGCTGGTTCCCTCACATATTCATTTCCCCTCCTTTGATTCAAAAGTAACCAAGGCATATAATTCTTTGGTTATAGTCAGTACCCTTATTTCAAGGAAAAAAAAAATTGTTGCACACTTCACCTACACAAGGTGAGAGATGAAGCTGAAACAGAATATAATCACACTTGCATTTTGCATTTTAATGGCAGGGTCTATCAAAAATTTAAAGCATCTATTATTAGACCATGTTGATTTCAACTCTTTTTTTTTGTCTTCTGGGATTTTGAGCATTTATTAACACTTACTTGGATTTTTCTGTCATGTACCTCTTCTCAAGGTTCTGGATGAATATAAAACCTGTACACATCATCCCAACCATTACAGCTGAGCATGTTGAGCATTCCTCATCCTGCCCTGTTAGTGCCTGAGCCTGGCTACCACTTAAGTATTTTTAAAATTATCATGACTAAGGTTGTCAATACTTTTAAGAGAGAATCTGCCTACCTAGATATGTGTATCTAATGTGATACCACAAATAAGACTGGGCTATGATATGTGAAACACTGACCAATGAACTGATTCATTTTAGGATTCCAAGAACAGACTTTGTAGAGGAGAGGCATTAGTCAGTTGATGTGAGGGTACCCAGATCCTCCAAGCATGAACTACTGAGCATACCTTTGACAGTGATCTGTGCTATTGCTTCAATGACACCCAGTGTCGACATAGCAACACAGGTGTAATTTGCTGACTGTCTTACATCATTCAGTTCTAGGACATTTCTTCCTATTGGCATATCATCTTCAGGTGTCAGATCTTCTGCCCCCAACATCCACTTCACATAAGGCATTGGTGACCCCACAGCCACACAGGTGATATTAACACTTCCACCTGGCATGATCTCATGATTAGTGGGTGGGATAGAGAATCTTGGTGGGACACGGCGAACTGGAACAAAACACAAAGGAAGATGATAAAATATACAAGGCAAGAAAAAACAGCCTGATTCAACACATGACATGCACTGTACAGACACATATTGAAACATATTGTGGATTGTCCAAAAACAAAACATGTAAAACTGTGGATAATACACACCATACAAGTATGGTATGTGTATACACAGAAAAATTTATTTTAGTCATTGATATCTTAGACACATTCATACAAAAGTTGATTCAGACCTACAAGGGCCCCACAAAAAAACTATCTACAAACTAACAATACACAAACATCATGCATAAGATAAACACAGAAACATATACATGCATGCATATAACAAGGATTCTATGCATTCATGTATATGCAGGAAAGTTGGCTGGAAGGCCATCAGTAGGTTTACGTTGAGTATCAAAACCAACTTCAGTGCTGTGCTCTTCCAGGTGATGTGAACGCATGTGTGGGACCACACTGTCACATCCCAGTCCTGGAAAACATCATCTAGAGTACACTGAAAGTGCAATTTATTTGCTTTCAGACTCAGAGGAGATGCAGCCTCAAGACCTCACACTAACACCAGAACAAACACAGAAATATATACACGTATCAATTTATAGTCATAGAAGAAACAAAGCCAATGCCAGTAGAGATACTGGATTGGGACATGCAAGGCATGCACAAGGTGAAATCTCAAGGCCATGCTTAGGATGACGGGAGAATGGCTGGTATCCAAGAGCAATGGCAGCAAAGGAAATAACAGGGGAAGAACTAAACACAAAGGGATGAGGGATAAGTACAGTGACTAAGACAGAGATTTAGGGGAGGATCGTAGCATTAAAAGGAAGAAGATATTAGATGAAGGCAGGTTGTCAAAGGTATGGATTGCAAATTCAGGAAGGGAGCTGGGGAGTTCACATTCAAGATTCCATTCAGTTCATATCTAAGATAAAATAATATAGGTGATGACAACAAAAATCTAGCCAGAGGCTTTTTATGCCTACATTCAAATTGAGGGACAATTGATCTAAACCATACAGTGAGACATGACATGAAGACAGTAGATCATATTAAAGCAATACAACACAGAAAAAAAAACAAGCAATTCCAGTTCAGTGTTCCTGCTTCAGATAATCTGTACGTTTATGTGTGTTTAAGTACATGTGTCTCAAACATGGTACAAGGAGAGGGTAAGAGACATAGAATTCATCTTGGGCTTTTATTGGCAAAACATTATACCATGAGCATTTTAGATTAAGAGGTAATCATTTAGAGCATACCTTAAATATGGATAATCAAGTGATTATTAAAATTATAAATGTCAATAAACAAACAACCACATAACCCCAAGATCGTAAGTAAATCATTCTGTCTGTCAACTTTTTGGCTGTCCTTCAGAATGAGAGAAACCTCCATGGATTTGAGAGGGCTTGCTGCAATGGCCTCAAGGGTGAATGACAAGCATAGGAGAAGAAAAGAGAGGGCTAGGCATGCCTCCTGCAGCCAATTCACAGGTTACACAAAGCAGACAGGAGCCAGTGTAGACTCTGAGGTGTCAAATAACATGTCAAGAAAAATGGAGGAGAGTTTAGTCTTCATGCTTGGGATTAGCGGAACCACTACAAAGTCATTCTATGGGCAGCAGGCATCTTTGTGAGACAGAAATTAAACGTGGGGCAGGAGACGGGAAAAGTGGAGCAGGAAGGAAAGCAGGAACACTGATCAAGTTCACCGGACCTGAGAGTTAAGTGTTACCCGTTACCATGCACCCAGGTTCATTCTCTCCCATCATGCACCACAGTTAGGAACCACCAGCAAGCACCAGAAGCCATGGCCAAGGGCATTCTCTGCTAAAACATACCATTAACCAAAAGAAGACCACAATGCAGCTACATTCATTTCATTTGTATTCTTTGTTATTGGTTTAATTAATAGTTTTGTAAGGTGGGTAAAAAGTAAAAAACACACCAACCTTCTCGCAGCTCTGAGGGATGTAGGGGGTTTGATGCAGAACACAATGAAATGAGGAAAGGAGAAAAACAAGGGAAACACAGAGAGAGTAAAAAGGCCATATCAAGGCTTTCAACTGCTACTTGAACATCTTTATCTGATTTATTTAATCTTTCCTACCTCAGCTGAAAAAGTTAGCAACACCTCAAGGACTAACACAACAGTATTAGAAAGAATAGCTAGCATCATTTTGAAATTTTTCCATTGAAGAAGGTACACATGCCTCATGCAGCAAAGGAGGTCACCACTGTGAGAAAAAGGATCAAGGGGCTTTCAAAGAATTTGGAGAAGAAATAGTTTTTCTTCATATTCTCCCACCCCAGACTCCAGAGAATGACAAGAGAGAAAAACATCCCCAAGGAAACAAAATTATCTCAAACAAAAATTTCAAAATCAAGCTAGATATTTTCCTAAGGGAACTCATTTTATTGTAACTTAGAGCTTTTACTGTCTTTTACATATCCCCACCCCCCACCCACACCTTTTGTGGTTATTCATAGGCATGGAGATCAGGAATAAGAGTGCTTTCATTGGACAATAAAAGTATAGGAAGCAGCTTTGAGAACTCCAGGGAAGAAGTATTTCTTTCTAGTTGAAATGAAAGGAACAGCCATTCATAAGCTCAAAATTTAATCATTTCTATTACTTTTAAGAAAATATGGATGTATCGTCCTTCATTCTTCTCCCAAGGACAATGATATTATGATTTAAAATACAATTACTGTTCCCTGGCAATCGAGAGATTAAACTTTCCAGAAAGTGAATAATTAAAAAAAACCCTTGTGTGTGTGTGTGTAAATATACATATATATATATATATATGCATAGGCATATGCACATGATAATACTATGTGTTTATAAATAAGTATAAAAAGGAAGAAGACAATACAACTGTGCTACTTGCATGTAGCACCTATTTCTTTTTTTTTATAGATTAGCAGTTCTATCCTTACAACTCTGCAGCAGAGGTCATGAAGACATAAACACCTCTATGCTTGGAGTTGAACAGAGAACTGATTAGTGGCACACCAAGCAATTATCTCAGGGTTTGATAAGGAAACAGAAGAGTCACAGCAACAGAAAAAAAGGAGAAGGAAAAGAAAACCTCAAACCAATGCAAAACACAGTTCAATCAATGCACTTAAAATAATAATCAAGATGTCAAAATGCAAATATACTTACAAACTTCAAGCCTCAGGATAGATTTTACTCAAGAGTGGTCCACTTTTTTTTAACCATGTATTTAAAATATTTAATTCTCTACCCACTAAAATGCTTCAGCTATTGTCATTATTAGCACATCAGCTGATTAAATCCTGACATAGTCACACAGACCCTGTGGATATCTCAATTCCCCCTGAGCCTGAATGAACACGCGATGCCACAGTTACGTCATTCCTACCTCTGACATATAAATTGGCAGGGGCAGAATAGCGAGTGCCCGCGCTGTTGGTGGCAACACACTCATATTTTCCTTGGTCAGATTCTTCGCTCTGTTCGATCTGAAGGGCTCCTGCATGGATATAAAATATATTGCCAAAGAGATGGTCAGAGAAAGCTTTCTCAGTGCAGAAAGCTAAACCTCAACAACATGAAAAGCCCTGCAAAAGGAAGATCCGCTCAACGTCGATTCAATCTCTTGCTAAGGTGCACAGACAGAAATGATGCGATGAGAAAAACATACAGAGATTATTTCTTCTTTTTTTAAAAGTTTTTACATCATCAACGCTAGCATAATAAAAACTTATCTTTTCCCAAGCAAGAATTCTACTCATAATTAATACGCTTATTTCCTAGACTAATAAAATGAAGATGGGTGAGACTGCTTCAAGGAAGTATGGCTTTTAAATCAAACAAAAGATTAATTTTTGGTTTTTGTTTTGTTTCATTTTGGTAGCAAAAGTGGCGCAAAAGAGGTACTCTCAAAAAAAACCAGGCCGGGTTTTCAAGAAAGTCTTCTGCTGAAGAAAGCCAAAAATACGCAGCAAGCACAAAAAAGGCTGCATGAAGCAAAAAAAATTAAAATTAGTCATTATATATCATGAAAATATTACTTAAAGAAACAAAACTCCCTTAAGACATGCAGATTTTTTAAGAAAAGAAAGACCAGTTTGCCACGACTTACAATCATTTATTACGTTTGCTGAAAAACAAAGAGTAATTGAATTAGAAGGTTTTAAAAAAGTTAAAAAGCACGGCCTATGCCAGCCCGGAGAGCCAACCAACCACTGCTTGAGGACCTCGAGACGGATCCCCTAAGACACCCATCAAAATCCACCAGTGGGATTAGCAGTGTGGTGTCACAAAACCCCAAGAAAAATACAAAACAAGAATTATAAAAGAAATGCACACTGAGTCAAAGTCTGAAAAACCATCAATACCACATACCACCAAGAATACTCAGCACCTTTTGTCTCCAGAGCCTGAAGGACAGAAGTTCGAAAAATCCAGAGGCGAGTAATCCAAGAAAAAAAGAAGTGGGAGGGGAAAAAAGCACTGTTGTCAGACTGCAGGCGAGTGTGATCAGGTGGAAGGGGGAGTCATTCTTTGACTTTTAAGACAGTAAGAGAAAAAAGAATTGAAGAACAAAAGCAAAAACCTTCTGAAAGATAAAGACAAAAAGCAGGTGTTCCAGGCTGTCTTCTGCATGTCTGCCACTGTTCTCCAGACCATCTTGACTTTGGTCCGGAACAAGAACAGCTAAGGAAGAAAAAAAATGATCTTTTTTTTTTTTTCTCCAGTTGGACAAAAAAAAAAGGAAAAAGAAGAAAAAAGAAAAAGAAAAAAGGAAAAAGGAAGAAGAAGAAAAGGAAAAAAAGAGGGACAGATGGTACGCTGTGACTGGTCTGTGGTCTAAAGACCTGGATATGCTTTCTTTGAAGCATATCACAACTTAAAGAATCATTTTCATAAAGAAAGAAATGAACAAAACAAAGAGAAGAAGGAAAAAGAAAAGAAAAACTCACAAGATGAGAGTCACCAATCATAACCAAACAGTACAAAGGAAAATTATAAAGTTGATGGACATTACTGGAATGATTCTGAAAACAGGACAAAGATGAGAGTGATGAAAGGACAGAAAGAATGAGCAAGATCATTCTGTGAACGTTAGTTCAGCACTCTTACCTCTTATTGGTGTACCACCTGGGTGGATAATATGAATGCAAATAAGATTAGAAAGAAGAAGCATTAGTACGAGAAGAAGGAGGCTAGGGCTGGGGAGAAGAATTAAATTAGATTTACAGAATTAAATAAGGTCTTAAAAGAAACTTGAATTACTCTACTGGTAAAACAGGAATATATTAGATAGTATTATTAGATCATAAAAGCAAGTTACATTATACCACAGAGGGCAAAGACCACAATAGGCAGCATTGCCTTTATCAGAGAAGCAAATGAGTTCTTAGGTCTGGGATTATACAGGGTTAGAATTCTATCTTATATGCCTCATATTCTTATAAAAAAGAACTAAACAATATTTTTAAAGACAGAATTGGGGAAAATACTGGCTAATCTATTTAAGTATATATATAGATATGCATATATATATACTGTTATAGGAAATACTAAAGACTAACTAGAAACAAACACTGTTCATTGGACATATCTTACACTACTTACATTGCTACATTTGTGTGATATAACTTGTGTATTATTTTATTTTTCTACATAGTGTTCTTACAATAACAGTTCTGTGGATGTGTGAATGTGCACGCCACTAAGGAAATCTTGTGTCTACACTGACAGTTAGTAAAATGCATGCCATGCATTTTATTAATAATAATAAGAGTAATCTGAATATGGAAATTAGTGGGGGTGAAGTGCGCTTCAGAACTAAGCACTTACCAATAGATTCTGGAGATTTAAATACGGAGAGAAGAAAGACAGCATAAAAATATTATTATATTCCTTATAATTTGGTACAAATTTTTCAGAGTTAAAGCTTTATATACGAAATCATCTATGTTACAGGTGAAAAATTAATTCTTTATTTACAATAACAGAATGCTAATCTACACAATTCTGCTGACAACAAGCAAAAGAGGCAGTTAACAAGACGCTTTAACATCACAGGACAGGTCAAAAGCTGAGAATTCTGGGAAGACAGGCAGTTAAACAACTTAGAATTATATTATCAATATTACTACCCATGCCAAAGTAAACAGCTTACTAGTATACATCCCTGTGAAATTACCTAGGGACAGGCTCTAAAAATTAACAGATTTAGAATTATCTCTACTTTTAGTCTAAAGAGAGCAAATGAATAAACTTGGGGTGGGGATGGGAGAGGGAGAAAGGGCAACAGGTAGCAAGAGAGAGAGAGGAAGAGAGAGAGAGAAGCAAAAGCTGGAGTCTACACCAACCAAAAGCAGACTTCTGTAGATCCAGTCACTGGAGGGTTTAAAAATCTTTAGTGTGGGCGCACACTACTGTGGCAAATGTGTACAAAACACTCACTCATAATAATATTACAATAAGATTAATAAAAATCCCCTCCTTTCATTGGTACTTTGTAAAGGACTTTATAAAAAATACATCTGGAAACTTATGAGATAACATTTATGTGTTTTATGTATTAGTGAAAAGAAAGTAGATGTGCCCAAACTTACTAAACTTTGGTAGTTTGATGAGTTAAAATGTAGAGAAGACAGAGAAACACACTTTAATAAAACGGAATCATTTTAGTGTTTAATATGAACATTTTTGATTTTTAATGGATATAACCATTGGAACTCCTTGCAAGTTTTGAATGAAGTCCAATGTTGAAATAAATTTGTTTCAAAAGAAAACAGAGAAATAAGAAAGAAACAGGAGAAAATGAATCCATCAAATACTGCAGAAGAGCAGTAAACTAAAAAAAAAAAATTATCAAAAATACAGTCACAGCAGTGAGCAATGTGGATTAAACAGAAGCTGCAAAACACGGAGAAGAGAAGAAAGACTCTGAAACAGGTTATGACATCACAGACGTAGACAACACATTAAATAACAGAGAAAGAGAAGAGGGAGAAAAATTAATACCTAAAAAATAAAAATAAATAAAATGAAAATAAAAATAGAGAGAAAACTTAAAAGAAAAACTAAAATTCTCTAGGAGATCATGGAAACAGTAACAAGACCCTACCTGATCGTAACTGCTTAATACGCCCATTGTTGTTGCTTGTGTCGACCGGTAAGAAATCTTTGAACCACGTGATTTCTGGATCTGGATTCCCACTGGCTGCACAAAGCATGGTGGCGGTGCGTGTACGCTCAACCACCTTCAGCTGTGGGCCCATATCAATAGTAGGGAAGCCCCGGGGAATTTGATCCTCTGCAAGACAAAAGGTGATACAAACATGTCATGAAGGCAGATACCCAAGATTCAAGAGGTACTGACTGGTAACCTTTCCCATTGTGAGAGCTGGACTGTGAAGAAAGCTGAGTGCCGAAGAATTGATGCTTTTGAACTGTGGTGTTGAAGAAGACTCTTGAGAGTCTCTTGGACTGCAAGGACATCTAACCAGTCCATTCTAAAGGAGATTAGTCCTAGGTGTTCTTTGGAAGGAATGATGCTAAAGCTGAAACTCCAGTACTTCAGCCACCTCATGCGAAGAGTTGACTCATTGGAAAAGACACTGATTCTGGGAGGGATTGGGGGCAGGAGGAGAAGGGGACGACAGAGGATGAGATGGCTGGATGGCATCACCGACTCGATGGGCGTGAGTTTGAGTGAACTCCCGGAGTTGGTTGATGGACAGGGAGGCCTGGCGTGCTGCGATTCATGGGGTCTTAAAGAGTCGGACATGACTGAGTGATTGAACTGAACTGAACTGAACTGAAAAACTAACATAATCCAAGTAGCTTTGCACTTGCACTGTTAGGCTAGTGTATGGTAACAATGTTGTTCCTGGCCAGAGGAGTGTAGTCCAGGAAGAGGCCGAAAACCTAACAAATAGCTCAAACATGTGATTAAAAACCATGACCAGGAGATGAATCAAGTTCTCTGGCAGCACGGAAGCAGTCATTATACAACGTGTGTTTGAGGAGGTCAGTGAGTACCAAAAGAAAGCTAAGAAATGAGCCATTAGGAAAGTCACAATCAGTATCAGTTCAGTTGCTCAGTCATGTCTGACTCTTTGAGACCCCACGGACTGCAGCATGCCAGGTGTCCCTGTCCATCACCAACTCCCAGAGTTTACTCAAATTCATGTCCATTGAGTCGGTGATGGCATGCAACCATCTCATGCACTGTTGAGTTTTAGGTCAACTTTTTCACTCTCCTCTTTCACTTTCACCAAGAGGCTTTTGAGTTCCTCTTCACTTTCTGCCATAAGGGTGGTGTCATCTGCATATCTGAGGTTATTGATATTTCTCCCAGCAATCTTGATTCCAGCTTGTGCTTCTTCCAGCCCAGGGTTTCTCATGATATACTCTGCATAGAAGTTAAATAAGCAGGGTGACAATATACAACCTTGATGTACTCCTTTCCCTATTTGGAACCAGTCTGTTGTTCCATGTCCAATTCTAGCTGTTGCTTCCTGACCTGCATACAGATTTCTCAAGAGGCAGGTCAAAAGAGTTCCAGAAAAACATCTTTTTCTGCTTTATTGACTATGTCAAAGCCTTTGACTGTGTGGATCACAACAAACTGTGGAAAATTCTTAAAGGAAAGTCAAGTTGTCCAGAAAGAAAGGCACACCAGAAGTACAAATATTCAGAAGGAAACTTTTCCTTGAGGGGAAATCACTGATGTAGCACAGCTAGCTTTAGGAGGGCATGGAGAACAAGCAGGTTAGCTGGACTAACCTATTCCTATTTTAGTCTATTACAGTTTTCTTTTAACTTTCAAGTAAAACTGTGTGTGTGTGTGTGTATTTTTTTTTTTTTACCCAAGTACAGGTTTATTTAACTTATATGCAGAGTACATCATGAGAAACCCTGGGCTGGAAGAAGCACAAGCTGGAATCAAGATTGCTGGGAGAAATCTCAGTAACCTCAGATATGCAGATGATACTACCATTATGCCAGAAAGTGAAGACGAACTAAAAAGCCTCTTGATGAAAGTGAAAGAGGAGAGTGAAAAGGTTGGCTTAAAGCTCAACATTCAGAAAACTAAGATCATGGTATCTGGTCCCATCACTTCATGGGAAATAGATGGGGAAACAGTGGAAACAGTGTCAGACTTTATTTTGGGGGGCTCCAAAATCACTGCAGATGGTGATTTCAGCCATGAAATTAAAAGACACTTACTCCTTGGAAGAAAAGTTATGACCAACCTAGATAGCATACTGAAAAGCAGAGACATTACTTTGCCAACAAAGGTTCGTCTAGTCAAGGCTATGGTTTTTCCTGTGGTCATGTATGGATGTGAGAGTTGGACTGTGAAGAAGGCTGAGCGCCAAAGAGTTGATGCTTTTGAACTGTGGTGTTGGAGAAGACTCTTGAGAGTGCCTTAGACTGCAAGGAGATCCAACCAGTCCATTCTAAAGGAGATCAGCCCTGGGTGTTCTTTGTCAGGAATGATGCTAAAGGTGAAACTCCAGTGCTTTGGCCACCTGATGTGAAGAGTTGACTCATCGGAAAAGACTCTGATGCTGGGAGGGATTGGGGGCAGGAGGAGAGGGGATGACAGAGGATGAAATGGCTGGATGGCATCACTGACTCGATGGACATGAGTTTGAGTGAACTCCGGGAGTTGGTGATGATGGACAGGGAGGCCTGGTGTGCTGTGATTCATGGGGTCACAAAGAGTGGGACACAACTAAGCGACTGAACTGAACTGAACTGAACAGGTTCTACCTGAATTAATCCCTCTGTAGAGAGTTTTAATTTGTCAGAAAAGTATCTGAAAGTTTCCCTTACAAAAGAAGAAAAGAACAAAAGCAACCCAAGAGTTCAACAAGGAAACATCTATCCCTTAGGGTGAGAGAATACCTTCCTCCATTCCAAAGGCCTGAACCACTTTCAGTCATTAAAAAGTTGAAATGGGTCAATTTTGAATCTTCAACTCATCCAAAGTTCATTTCTCCCTTGCATGCATGCTCAGTCACTAAGTTGTGCCAACTCTTTGCAACCCCATGGATTGTAGCCCATTAGGCTCCTTTGTTCATGGGATTTTCCAGGCAGAGATATTGGACTGGGTTGCCATTTCCCTATCCTAATCAAAATTTCTCCATATCTTGGATCTTGAGAAACTCAAGTCCTCTTAAGTCCCTCAAGCATGATCCACATTGATATCCTATATGAGCAGTTCTTCCAGTCAGTGTTAGAAAGGTATATTCTGTTGAGGCACTGAAGGCATTTTAGTCATATGGGCAATAATATTTGCATTAGAATCTGGCTGTTTGAAGACTATTATGAAACATTTTGACTTTCATTTATTTTATTTTATTTTTAAACTTTACAAAATTGTATTAGTTTGGGCCCTGGAGTTAATGTAATCATCACTTCCTCATGACCTTTGATGAACTGTCATCAGCCACCAATTACAAATGACTCAAGAGCACACCAGTGAGACAAACAGAAACAGTCAGACATGATACCTATCTTCCACTTGGATGTCCCCTACAATTTCTGGGATAATCCTCAGTGTCTTGCTAAACATCCACCATTTCAAAGGAAAAGGTTACATTTTGATGACTCTACTGCCTTGCTGATCAAATCTATGCATTCTCTACTGTCTCAATACCTAAAGGGTAAATCAAATCTGCGAAACCTGGCTAGTGAAGTCTTTTAAAATCACGGCCCATTTTTCTCAGCCTCTCATGGATAACCTTCCTCAGAGGAAACATGTCTCCTGCCCACACTGAAATTCTCACCATTCCTTATACAAATCATATCCAATGAGTACTCCATCTGTGTCTTGAGAAAGCCACACAATCAAAACCATCTTCATTATAAAGCTTTTCAAAACTCAGTCAAACAGACTTAATCTTTTCCTCCTCAGATTAACTGTGGTAGTTAGGTACCTAGATGCATTGTCTTGTATTTTTTAAATACTGTTTAGTTTAAATATATGTATATTTGCTTAGTCGTGTCTGACTCTTTGTGACACCATGGACTATAGTCCACCATGCTCCTCTGACCATGGAATTCTCCAGGCAAGAATACTGGTGTGGGTAGCCATTCCTTTCTCCAGGGGATCTTCCCAACCCAGCGATCGAGCCAGGGTCTCCAGCATTGCAGGCAAATTCTTTACTGTCTGAGCCACCAGGGAATCCAATTTATCTCCTCAGTTTATCCTTCTACAACACAAATTTTCTCCATGCCTCACTTGTATCCAAATCCCTTCCCATAAAGCTAGTCTGAATTGACAGAGTTTGAGAAATCTGTGATTCCCAAGCCTAAATATGAATATATCACAGTGATTATAAAGGTTTCTACTACACGTAGTAGAAAACTACTTATGGTAGAGAGTTCGTCAGAGGAATAGTTCAGAATGAGGGCGGGAGATTTTGATCGTGAACAGTAAAAGAATGTCAGAATACTACTCAAGAATAAAGCTCCCAAGAAATGGATAGTATCCTGAACATTAAACCTGGATGACTATAAGAGAAAATCAGGGTTAATGGGGAAAAGTAGACTCTAGCTGTCCTACAGCATCATCTATGAAAAGTCCAAAAAAAGTTGCTGAAGCAGTTGGGTTTGACACATGGATTCACAAGAGAATATTTTCCTGTCCCATGGCCAGAGACTAAAAAAAGAGTTAACTTCGATGAGCTATTATACATTTTACTTAAGTTGAAAGACATGGCTCTTTTGAGGAAGCAGCAATACCTTTTGTTTATTTGAATGCTTGTGTGCTGTCAGCCAAACCCACATCTACAGTGGACAAGTGCCAGAAACAGTGGTTAAGAGTGGAATTTCAAGATGATTTTTCAAGGCTCCAAGGAAAGTTTAAAATTACAAATCAGGTAAAGAGTATTTTGAAAATTAGGATATGATACTTTTAATGCCATTTCCTTCTCCAGGGAACTTCCTGACCCAGGGATCAAACCCAGGTCTCCCACATTGTAGACAGACACTTTACCGTCTGTGCCACCAGGGAAGTCCTTTTAATACTCTATTCCACTTGAATTTCATCAGGCTTTTTCTTTTTTAATGGCTTTAAAGTTTTATTCAGTGTATTTGTAAATCTAAGGCTTGGTTTTAACGTTATTAGGGAGAATAAAGAAAAAAAAGAAAAATGCTCAAAAGCCACTGCACCACACACATTACATTATTAAACATCTCACTTGGCAGCCATTGGTCTGGAATGCTTCAAAGTATAGAATAATTTACCTTGCTGCTGCTGCTAAGTCGCTTCAGTCGTGTCTGACTCTGTGCGACCCCATAGACGGCAGCCCACCAGGCTCCCCCGTCCCCGGGATTCTCCAGGCAAGAACACGGGGGTGGGTTGCCGTTTCCTTCTCCAGTGCATGAAAGTGAAAAGTGAAAGTGAAGTCGCTCAGTCGTGTCTGACTCTCAGCGACCCCATGGACTGCAGTCCACCAGGCTCCTCCAATCATGGGATTTTCCAGGCAAGAGTTTACCTTAAGTGCCCCTAAGTCAACTATATGCCTAACTACTTACAGATGAGTTTATAAAAAAGCTCTTAGAATTTGTTATTGTCAATTTCCAAATTTAAAGCAACTGACTTCTGTTAATGAAACAATTACCTTGGGATTCCTAAGCTGTTCCTGTCTTTCCCAGGGCACTGAGTTCCTCCATTGGCATCTAACTACGAGTTACAACAGCATGCATGAACACTGCTCTACCAGTCATCACTGTTCTTCAACAAGTTTGTCTCTCTAGAAAATCATGCCAATATTCTATATACCCATCAGCGGCAAGTGTCAAAGACTTGAGATTGTTGAGCCACTTACTGAAGGCTCTTAGCAAAGAAATTTAGAATTAATAACCATTTATAAGAAATGAAGACCTCACCTTGGGGAGCACTGATAAAACCGACTTGTGCCCTATGGAAAGCAGTCTAAAACGTCTGCATGACCTTTCTTTTCCGTCTTGGCTCATAAAGAACACTCCAGAGCTCCCTTTCCATAGACACAGTGCACAACAAAGATAATGATTCTTGCATCCTAATCACACGGAGAATGTAAAGAGAGCACCTTTCTTATTGTTAATAAGGGTAATTAAATTCTATCCATCCCCCTTTTGCACAGAACTCCTTTGAATGCACATTCTTCATTAAATTTTCATGAGAAACATCACAACGTAACAGATTTACAGAGCCAGAACTGTTACACATTGACAGCTGTGGCTTGTTTCCAATCTGACTGTCAGGTATTTGGCAATAAAACTCAGTATTCAACATAAAATGAACGGCAGAAATGATGACATTTCTAATTGGTATGCTTATCTCAGTGGGCGTAGTTTAGAAGATGTTAATTGTTTTTTTGTTTTTTTTTCATCTCTACATTTATTAGTGATTTATATAAAACTGCCTTGGCCATTTGATTACATCAATTTGACAGATCATCAAATGTACAGTACCAGAAACTTGAGAAAAGAAAAACCCAATATCCTTTATATGTTAAGCACATGAACTTTTACAGGAAAATACAGAATCAAAAATTAACAAATTGTCATTATGTTAGTAGCTTTAAACTTTTACGTGAGTTGAAAAGAAAAACATTTTGTCCTATTCATTAAAGTGCTCATTAAGATTTAAAATGTCTTACTTATCACTGTTCCATATTAATATTCAATCACGTAGAATTAGCTACTAATTCATCAACAATTTAAATCAGACTTGACCTTCACAAAGCCATTCCGTCTGTCATTTTGAGAGGCCATTAAAGGGCAGATTACTACACACTTGTGCTTAGTGAATCGTAGAAGTCATACATATTTTGTTTGGAATGGCAGCTATAATAGACCTGGAGATATAGCACATTCTTTGAATCTGTTTGGGGTCTTAATGAAACATGCTGATATGAAACTTTCAGTTCCATTAAGGAAAGAGAAAAATGAACATCAGCAATTTTCAGAGTTAACTTCCCACTGCTGTGGAACTTTTGTTAAAAACCCTTGCACTCCCCAGAACTTGAAAGGAATATGAGAGGAAAAGAGTCTGACTATTTTTTTTTTTTTTTTGGTATGGAATTATGCTTCAGATATCTGTGAAGGATCAAGTAATAGCTTTTGCATAATTTGCTCAAACTGCTTTCATTGTTCATCCATAAACAATTTTAATGATGCTTTGCTTTTGTGCCAATTCTGCAAACACTCAATCTCTCTTATTTGATAGGAAACACAAAACTGAATTGCCTGCTAAGACCACAGCCTCCTTCCAAGGTAGCCAGAAGCAGTTCTTCCTGCCTAATTTTACTAGGACTTAGTGAATTCAATCAGACAGGTGCTTTGACTCTGGCCCCAAATTATTTAAAGAAGCTTTCAGTAAAGGGCTCTTTACCATGATGCCACGTTTCTAATTTATGAATTTATAGCAAACACGTTTATGAAGGAAAAAACATACCATTTATATCAACAGTACGCTCTTTGAAAAGACATATTAAAAGATGTGCCAAATACACTTGATCGTCTAGGTGTAATTGACAATACAGAGTAAACAGTTCATAGTGGCCCCTCTTTAAATGCTTTCAAAACTCACAGAGGGCATGGCTATATGTTATTTCCTTTTTCACCATTACAGTATTCATAAACACTTGGAATTAGACATGTTTAGGAAAGTTTGAATGTTGAGCTTTAAGCCAACTTTTTCACTCTCCACTTTCACTTTCATCAAGAGTCTTTTGAGTTCCTCTTCACTTTCTGCCATAAGGGTGGTGTCATCTGCATATCTGAGGTTATTGATATTTCTCCCGGCAATCTTGATTCCAGCTTGTGTTTCTTCCCCTCCAGCGTTTCTCATGATGTACTCTGCATAGAAGTTAAATAAACAGGGTGACAATATACAGCCTTGACGAACTCCTTTTCCTATTTGGAACCAGTCTGTTGTTCCATGTCCAGTTCTAACTGTTGCTTCCTGACCTGCATACAAATTTCTCAAGAGGCAGATCAGGTGGTCTGGTATTCCCATCTCTTGAAGAATTTTCCACAGTTTATTGTGATCCACACAGTCAAAGGCTTTGGCATAGTCAATAAAGCAGAAATAGATGCTTTTCTGGAACTCTCTTGCTTTTTCCATGATCCAGCAGATGTTGGCAATTTGATCTCTGGTTCCTCTGCCTTTTCTAAAACCAGCTTGAACATCAGGAAGTTCACGGTTCACGTATTGCTGAAGCCTGGCCTGGAGAATTTTGAGCATTACTTTACTAGCGTGTGAGATGAGTGCAATTGTGCGGTAGTTTGAGCATTCTTTGGCATTGCCTTTCTTTGGGATTAGAATGAAAACTGACCTTTTCCAGTCCTGTGGCCACTCCTGAGTTTTCCAAATTTGCCAGCATATTGAGTGCAGCACTTTCACAGCATCATCTTTCAGGATTTGGAATAGCTCAACTGGAATTCCATCACTTCCACTAGCTTTGTTCGTAGTGATGCTTTCTAAGGCCCACTTGACTTCACATTTCAGGATGTCCGGCTCTAGGTCAGTGATCACACCATCATGATTATCTTGGTTGGGAAGATCTTTTTTGTAGAATTCTCCTGTGTATTCTGCCACTTCTTCTTAATATCTTCTGCTTCTGTTAGGTCCATACCATTTCTGTCCTTTATCGAGCCCATCTTGGCATGAAATGTTCCCTTGGTATCTCTAATTTTCTTGAAGAGATCCCTAGTCTTTCCCATTCTTTTGTTTTCCTCTATTTCTTTGCATTGATCGCTGAGAAAGGCTTTCTTATCTCTTCTTGTTATTCTTTGGAACTCTGCATTCAGAGTGATAAAGACTGCTTATATCTTAAGTAGTACTAAACTTACAAATTCACAAAATAGTTATTAATTCACATTTTTATAGTCATAGGTTTTATTTAATTAGCAAACAACTTTCATTTGAGAGGTTCAATTTATGTTTGTCTATTCCTTTAATTTAGTGCAGTTGCTGCACTGGGAAACACACGGTTCAGATCCTGCTTCTTTAAGTTACAGGAAAGCGAAAGGGAAAGCGATAGTCGCTCAGTCATGCCTGATTCTTTGTGACTCCATGGACTATAGCCCACTAGGCTCTTCTGCGCATGGAATTCTCCATGGCAGAATACTGGAGTGGGTAGCCGTTCCCTTCAGGGGATCTTCCTGACCCAGGGATTGAAGCCAGATCACCTGCATTGTAGGGTGGACTCTTTACCATCTGAGCCATCAGGAAAGCCTGATTTTACAGGAAGCCTTCCTTCTTATGTTGGTTGTAAGTACCTACAAGTCAAAACAGCAACCACATAACAAAAACCTTAAGTGTGAACACAATGAAACTCAAAAGAACACAATAGAATGTGTATCTCTACTGTGATATCCTATCTTTAGAATAATAGGATTCTTGATATTCAAACAAACAATAACATTCAAGTGAATCAGTCAGCTGCATGTGAGGCAGATGCTGGGTCTTCTTTCACTTTCAGGATCAAACTTTTCACAGTGGCTGGATATTTTGAAGCTTTAGGCATTCATCTTGTAATGTTACAGAAGCACAACTATCTTTTTGAAGGATGAAAGAGTTGCATAAGGTAAGTTTTTCTTATCCTAAGTCAAATAGTAGATGGATAGTATGAAGAATATTTTCTTAAATAAAGTGTTATACCCTTTATATATGTTGAAATTCATAGCCACCTGTTAGAGAAACAGTACTAAGATAGAAAAAATCCACTTGAAAAATGTAAATATATATTAGTCTTAAGATAGACAAATAAGAAAGTATCTTCAGATTTATGAAAGTTGCATTAGGCTGAAAGAAAAAGACCTTCTGAACTACTAGTTTCAAAAATCTACTGGACAGCCAATAGACTGTCATTCATTCTACAGATATTTATTGAAAGCCTTCTCTGTGCAAAGACTGGGTCAGGCAACGGGTATGAAGTAATCTAGAGAATCTCTATATTGCTGTGATTTAATTTTATCTGTAGGATAATTAGATTCTTTGGGAGTAAAAATAGTACCCAACTCATAGACTGCAGATTGAATGAGATAATACATTAAATATTCCTAGTACTGCCTGGCACTAGTGCCTGACATCTAGTAAAACACCAGCTTATATGTACTTACTCTATCCCAAGCTCCCACAAAAGATTTAAATAGAAGAGAAGCAAGTGACTGTAAGGCTTGCTATAACAAGAGCTGCAGCAATAAACTAAATGGAAAAAATTTTCTACAAGAATCGTAAAGAAACAGGGATTATATAGACATACAAGTGAATTTAGAGGGTGGTGTCTGTGCCAAATAACTTCTTAAACGCTAGTAAAAAGCCTTCATTTCTCACTCTGAACAAGACTTCAGGCTTTTTGATTAACCAACAGAACAAATAAAACAAATTATATTGTCACTGAATCTGTTCCCCAAAACAAATTTAAAAAATAACACTAAATGTTTGGGACAGCAAAACTTTGTTGTTAATAATTGGAAGCACTGATACCACTGGAGACTTATTAGGGTTGCTTGAACTAGGCAAGGGTGGTACAATAATTACCATTTTTCATAGACACAAAGCAAAGACTCAGCAAAATTGTTACTTGGTCTTGGTTATACACAGAGTAAAAAATATTTTTTTCATTTCTTTTAACTCTAAGATTCGGTGTATTTTTACATCATCACGCATCATGTTTTCTCTATGGCAATCATTGTTCTTTGAATAAATATTCATCACGAACAGTGCCATAACTTAGTTCAGTTCAGTTAAGTCACTCAGTGGTGTCCGACTCTTTGCAACCCCATGAATTGCAGCATGCCAGGCCTCCCTGTCCATCACCATCTCCCGGACTTCACTCAAACTCACGTCCATCGAGTTGGTGATGCCATCCAGCCATCTCATCCTCTGTCGTCCCCTTCTCCTCCTGCCCTCAATCCCTCCCAGCATCAGAGTCTTTTCCAATGAGTCAACTCTTCGCATGAGGTGGCCAAAGTACTGGAGTTTCACCTTCAGCATCATTCCTGACAAAGAACACCCAGGGCTGATCTCCTTTAGAATGGACTGGTTGGATCTCCTTGCAGTCTAAGGGACTTTCAAGAGTCTTCTCCGACACCACAGTTCAAAAGCATCAATTCTTCGGCGCTCAGCTTTCTTCACAGTCCAACTCTCGCATCCATACATGACCACAGGAAAAACCAGAGCCTTGACTAGACGGACCTTTGTTGGCAAAATAATGTCTCTGCTTTTCAATATGCTATCTAGGTTGGTCATACCTTTCCTTCCAAGAAGTAAGCGTCTTTTAATTTCATGGCTGCAATCACCATCTGCAGTGATTTTGGAGCCCAAAAAGATAAAGTCTGACACTGTTTCCACTGTTTCCCCATCTATTTCCCATTAAGTGATAGGACTAGATGCCATGATCTTCGTTTTCTGAATGTTGAGCTTTAAGCCAACTTTTTCACTCTCCTCTTTCACTTTCATCAAGAGGCTTTTTTTTTTTTTTTTTTTTTTTTAAAATTTTATTTTATTTTTAAACTTTACAAAACTGTATTAGATTTGCCAAATATCAAAATGAATCCGCCACAGGTATACATGTGTTCCCCATCCTGAACCCTCCTCCCTCCTCCCTCCCCATTCCATCCCTCTGGGTCGTCCCAGTGCACCAGCCCCAAGCATCCAGTATCGTGCATCGAACCTGGACTGGCAACTCATTTCATCAAGAGGCTTTTTAGTTCCTTTTCACTTTCTGCCATAAGGGTGGTGTCATCTGCATATCTGAGGTTATTGATATTTCTCCCGGCAATCTTGATTCCAGCTTGTGCTTCTTCCAGCCCAGCGTTTCTCATTATGTACATAGTCAACTCATATTGGAAAACACAACAAAAATAATTCCAAATACTTCGTCATCTTTTATTTTTTTTTAATCAGAAAATACTGACTAAAGTTTCTTGAGATGTAATAATATTTTCATATAAAAAGGATTCATCATTTAATATATATCAATTGACTTCTCATTTTTTTTAGCACTGGTTCCAGGTAGCAACAGAATTCTGTTATGTGTATTAGCCAATAAAATATAAATGAGAAATGGAAGATTATGAAAATGACGATAAATGTCGAACAATTTCCCTACCAAACTCAGATTCAGCACTGTGCCTATGTCTTTAATCCTTCTATAATTTCTATTTCAGTTGTCTATGAACGGTTATAAATGGCAGGAATTCCGTTTGAGCAGACACCCAAAGACAGTACACAAACCAGAGAAGGAGCCAGATTCACACTCAGCAGATCAACCCTGTGACCTAACACCACACAGGGGTCTCCTCTGTATTATGGGACAAGGAACGACTACCCGAAATGGCTTTGTCTGGGAGAGGAGACAGATCCTGTCTCAGAGGCTGGAAGGCTGAAGGGTTAAGCACATACTTGGAGTATGGGCTACTTTGTTGAACAGCAAATGAGTTTTTAAGTCAAAATCTTTCAGAAGAAACGCCACTATCAGGCTACGAACAAGAATGACTATTTTTTTCCCTCAGAATACAGTTCCTGAAGAGGGGGGAAAACATTTATTACTCTTTTCTTAAAGAAAACAGTGTAAAGGCTTCTATTTTCACCATTTCAGATGAGAGCAGGATATAATTTATACTGTTTTGACATCATGACCATTTTATTCAAAATCAATCTTTCTGCAAGTAAACTGAGTAAGAGACTTAAAACAGAAAATTAAAAGGGAAAAGAAAGAAAAGTTAAATCAATGTTTCCTAGTAAAGTTAGGTTTCTGGGCCACTATCAAAATGATATGCATACGAATGAAACTGAAAAAATATATATAAATAAAATGGTGTCTCATTATAGTAAAAGGCTACTCTAAGTCAGAAAGAAATTATTGAAAGCAGGAACAAACTGCCAGTCAATAAATGATATTTCAAATGGAATAATAAATATAAATATAAGGTCTAGTCTTCCAAAGTAATTTTGAACAAGATACAATGAAGATCCTCTTTGAAAATTACTATGTACAGAGGGGTATGCCTGTGTTAATACAGCTATAAACCAATCAGAAAAGCTTTTATTTCTTAGTGGATTTAGGTATCTCTTTATGACCAACCTAGATGGCATATTGAAAAGCAGAGACATTACTTTGCCAATAAAGGTCCGTCTAGTCAAGGCTATGGTTTTTCCCGTGGTCATGTATGGATGTGAGAGTTGGACTGTGAAGAAGGCTGAGTGACGAAG
Source organism: Bubalus kerabau (assembly GCF_029407905.1). Classification (NCBI taxonomy): domain Eukaryota; kingdom Metazoa; phylum Chordata; class Mammalia; order Artiodactyla; family Bovidae; genus Bubalus; species Bubalus kerabau. The sequence continues at coordinate 101,800,989 of NC_073627.1, read as the reverse complement.
AATTGATGCTTTTGAACTGTGGTGTTGGAGAAGGCTCTTGACAGTCCCTTGGACTGCAAGGAGATCCAACCAGTCCATTCTGAAGGAGATCAGCCCTGGGATTTCTTTGGAAGGAATGATGCTAAAGCTGAAACTCCAGTACTTTGGCCACTTCATGCGAAGAGTTGACTTTTTGGAAAAGACTTTGATGCTGGGAGGTATTGGGGGCAAGAGGAGAAGGGGACGACAGAGGATGAGATGGCTGGATGGCATCACTGACTCGATAGACGTGAGTCTGAGTGAACTCTGGGAGTTGGTGATGGACAGGGAGGCCTGGCGTGCTGCGATTCATGGGGTCGCAAAGAGTCGGACATGACTGAGCAACTGATCTGATCTGATAAGGATAGTTACTGTGAAAAAGGGTCTCCAAAGATTCCTCAGAAAATTATGCCATGCAAGAATAGGAAATTGGACACTGATAAGCTGATAGGAGTCTTCTTGCTGCTGCTGCTGCTAAGTCACTTCAGTCGTGTCCGACTCTGTGCGACCCCACAGACGGCAGCCCACCGGGCTCCACCGTCCCTGAGATTCTCCAGGCAAGAACACTGGAGTGGGTTGCCATTTCCTTTTCCAAGGCATGAAAGTGAAAAGTGAAAGCGAAGTCGCTCAGTCCTGTCCAACTCTTCGCGACTCCATGGACTGCAGCCTACCAGGCTCCTCCGTCCGTGGGATTTTCCAGGCAAGAGTACTGGAGTGGGGTGCCATCGCCTTCTCCAAGGAGTCTCCTAAGCAGCTACTAAATATTCAAAGGACTAACAAGCAACACACAGGCATTCCAGAGCAAAGCTTCATTTTCTGAAATAATCTTCACATGTAAAGGAGAGTGTAAGGAATTCTTGGCACAAAGTAAGCAAACTTATTTAGAAGCAATGTATGCAATTATCCTATAAATCGCAAAGTAATGTCTACTGTCCATGTAGCAGAATACAAACTCAGATTAAATTACACTTTGTGAATGTGGTAGCTGCAATTCCACATGGCTTATGTTAATCCCCACTGTTACTAGTGTCTGGTCTTAGCAAATGATAATCCTCTTTGTGATCCAAAATACATTGAGGGTTGGGAGAGAGGGAAAGGTCTTCCTATTTAGCAACTCTATTAATACTTGGATATTTAAGTAAATATTTAGAAATCAGGGTTATGTATTTATTCCTGGCAATGGAAATCTTACTAAAAATCCAGTAACATCCACTTTCACAAACCTCACTGCTTTCTATTATTAATAATTTATTTTTACTAACAAGCTGTTGTCATGATACTCATCCTCTACTTTGTGCCAATTGTTCTCTATTTTGAACATTAAATTAACCACTTCATATAAATTTATATTGAAATCACACCAAGAACTTTTTTAAAGGGAAAAAAAAAGCAAAACTGCATAATAGAGCTAAGGTTCAAGAACTGAATTCCTGTTTGTTGTTTTTGCTTTTAGAAATAGACAAAGGGATAGTAAACATGGAAGGAGAATTCAGTTTGGCTCCTGTCTCCATTCTTTGCTGGCTTTGTAAAAGTTAGGAATTCTAATGAGTTCAAATCAAATGAAGCTGAGGAGAACATCCGTCTTGGCTGCCTCACTGTATTGTGGTGAATGCAAATAACAGTAAATAAAATGTTTATGCAGTCAAATTTTCCATAAATAAGAAAAGTAGAATGAACTGTGTGGTTTTGGATTCAAATCAGAGGTATCAGTATGAACTCATGGTTTGCATCCAAATGCAGAAATAAATATTGTTGTGAGTGTGCATATACACACATACATGCACTCCTTATATAAGCTTACCAGACACATTTTCCCTACTTGTGTGAGAAAGTTTTACATAAAAGATGAATTTTTTGATGAGTTTCCTTCCAACTAAAACATCACCAACTTAACTTAAAAACCAGAGTTGTTTAAAAAATCCAAGAGCAGTTTCCTAAGCCAGGGTTTTGCAGTATTTCAGAAATCCACTTTTGCCCTTCTGCACCTCTTCACCGTCCCCCTTGAACCTACAGCACGGTAAAGACCAATGTTCGTCCCCCTGCTGCCTTTGGTCATGTACGGGAGCGGGGCAAGGAGAGTAAGTGCAAAAATAACACAATTCAGACATGTACAAACAAATTTTCTGAAGAGACTATTTCATCATTGAACTCTAGTCAGTAGTATTTCTCACAGTTTTAAAGGCAATCTGTGGCTAGTATTTATTGGAATGGAGAAGACAGATTCTGAAAACAGAGGTAATGGCAGTTTTATTTGTAGGGTATTGTGGAAAAAATAATATATATATATGGTATTTCACTATAAATAACGAAAACTACAAGGGCACATGAAGAAATCTTTAAAACAGGATGTGTGCTTCAAGAATGTATTATTTATCTATGGAGGAACTCTCCCCCTAAATATAAAACATTTTCTATGTCAAAAGTGAGCCTGAATTTAACACCAAAGAATTACCAAAAGGAACTACTTATATCTTTGTCAGTCTTAAGTCTTTGGAAAAACAAGCTGTCAATATGGGAAAACAGTCAAATATGTATAAATGTGTGTGTATGTGTATATATATATATATATATATATATATATATATAACTGTTTTCTTTTTTTCAATTTTTGAGCTTTTCTCTCTCTTGATAAAAAATTATCATATAAAGTAACATTACATTTACATGCAAACATAGGATACCTAATTATGCAATAGTTTAGAAATAACAAAAATACAATAGTACTCAGTGGAAGGTCAGGCATCTGGAAAATAACCAAATAGAAGAAAAATTACCCAAAATGGCCAAAACCACCATCAAAATTTTACATGAAAAAAATCTCATAGTCTTTGTTCCTAGAAGAGGTATCAGGCTTCCACATACAAAATTCTAAATCTTGATTTTCCTTAATAGAGAGTTAAACTCATTAAAGTTAGAAAAAGGGCTGCGGGCAAAACTGATGACATATATAAAAACTATGGTCTTTTCCCGAAAAGTAGTAGAAGGTAAAGAAAAGTTTTCCAGGTTGGCTGAAGTGAGTGGGCACTCAAGTGCTTGCAGATGTGTACTGGGTAGATATGCTGTTTAACATCAAATTTTCATGAACACCATTTTAACTACAGTGTGAAAAATGCACTGTGGCATGGAAAAAGAGAGAGAGAAAGAAAACAAGAAAAAAAAAAAAAAAGGATGTGAGAGCAAACACCCTCTTCTAACAACACAAGAGATGACTTTATGCATGGACAAAACCAGAATGATTATATACCTTGTAGCCCAAGATGGAGACGCTCTAGACTGTCAGCAAAAACAAGACTGGGAGCTGACTGTACCTCAAATCATGAGCTCCTTATTGCAAAATTCAGATTAAATTGAAGAGAGTAGGGAAGACCACTAGGCATTCAGGTATGACCTAAATCAAATCCCTTATTATAGAGTGGAGGTGACAATTAGATTTAAGGGATCAGATCTGATAGTCAGACAGCCTGAAGAACTATGGACTGAGGATCAAAACATTGTACAGGAGGCAATAACCAAAACCTTCCCCAAGAAAAGAAACAATTTTGTAAAGTATAAAAATAAAATAAAATTAAAAAAAAAAAAGGAAATGCAAAAACGTTGTGTGAGGAGGCCTTACAAATAGCTGTGAAAAGAAGAGAAGCATAAAGCAAAGCAGAAAACGAAAGAGACACCCATTTGAATGCAGAGTTCCTAAGAATAGCAAGGAGAGGTAAGAAAGCCTTCCTCAGCGAACAATCCAAAGAAATAGAGGAAAACAACAGAATTGGAAAGACTAGAGATCTCTTCAAGAAAATCAGAGATACCAAGGGAATATTTCATGCAAAGATGGGCTCAATAAAGGACAGACATGGTAGGGATCAAACAAAGGCAGAAGATATTAAGAAGAGGTGGCAAGAATACACATAAGAACTGTACAGAAAAGATCTTCACGACCCAGATAATCACGATGGTGTGATCACTGACCTAGAGCCAGACATCCTGGAATGTGAAGTCAAGTGGAGCTTAGAAAGCATCACTACGAACAAAGCTAGTGGAGGTGATGGAATTCCAGTGGAGCTATTTCAAATCCTAAAAGATGATGCTGTGAAAGTGCTGCACTCAGTCTGTCAGCAAATTTGGAAAACTTAGCAGTGGCCACAGGACTGGAAAAGGTCAGTTTTCATTCTAATCCCAAAGAAAGGCAATGCCATAGAATGCTCAAACTACCACACAATTGCACTCATCTCACACACTACTAAAGGAATGCTTAAAATTCTCCAAGCCAGGCTTCAGCAATATGTGAATGGTGAACTTCCAGATGTTCAAGCCGGTTTTAGAAAAGGCAGAGGAACCAGAGATCAAATTGGCACCATCCGCTGGATTATTGAAAAAGCAGACAGTTCCAGAAAAACATCTATTTCTGCTTTATTGACTATGCCAAAGCCTTTGACTGTGTGGATCACAATAAACTGTGGAAAATTCTTCAAGAGATGGGAATACCAGACCACCTGACCTGCCTCTTGAGAAACCTGTATTCAGGGCAAGACACAACACTTAGAACTGGACATGGAACAACAGACTGGTTCCAAATAGGAAAAGGAGTACATCAAGGCTGTATATTGTCACCCTGCTTATTTAACTTATATGCAGAGTACATCATGAGAAATGCCAGGCTGGAGGAAGCACAAGCTGGAATCAAGATTGCCAGGAGAAAGAAATATCAATAACCTCAGATATACAAATGACACCACCCTTATGGCAGAAAGTGAAGAGGAACTAAAAAGCCTCTTGATGAAAGTCAAAGTGGAGGGTGAAAAAGTTGGCTTAAAGCTCAACATTCAGAAAACTAAGATCATGGCATCCAGTCCCATAACTTCATGGCAAATAGATGGGGAAACAGTGGCTGATTTTATTTTTCTGGGCTCCAAAATCACTGCAGATGATGATTGCAGCCATGAAATTAAAAGATGCTTACTCCTTGGAAGGAAAGTAATGTCCAACCTAGATAGCGTATTCACAAGCAGAGACATTACTTTGCCAACAAAGGTCCGTCCAGTCAAGGCTATGGTTTTTCCAGTGGTCTTGTATGGATGTGAGAGTTGGACTATAAAGAAAGCTGAGCACAGAAGAATTGATGTTTTTCGACTGTGGTGTTGGAGAAGCCTCTTGAGAGTCCCTTGGACTTCAAGGAGATCCAACCAGTCCATCCTAAAGGAGATAGGTACTGGGTGTTCATTGGAAAGACTGATGTTGAGGCTTATTATTTGGCCATCAAAAACTCCAATATTTGGCTATCTGATGTGAAGAGCTGACTCTCTGGAAAAGACCCTGATGCTGGGAAAGATTGAGGGCAGGAGGAGAAGGGATAAGATGGTTGGATGGCATCACCGACTCAATGGACGTAGGTTTGGGTGGACTCTGGGATTTGGTGATGGACAGGGAGGCCTGGCATGCTGTGGTTCATGGAGTCGCAAAGAGTTGGACACGACTGAGCGACTGAACTGAACTGAACTGAGGAGGCCTTACAAATACCTGAGAAAAGAAGGGAAGCTAAAGTCAAAAGGAGGAAAGGTAAAATATACCCATCTGAATGCAGAGTTCCAAAGAATAGCAAAGAGAGATAAGAAAGTCTTCTTAAGTGAACATTGCAAAGGTATAGAAGAAAACAATAGAATGGGAAAGACTAGAGATCTCTTCAAGAAAATTAGAGATAGCAAGAGAACATTTCATGCAAATTTGGGCACAATAAAGGACAGAAATGGTAAGGACTTAATAGAAGCAGAAGACATTAAGAAGAGGTGGCAAGAATACACAGAACTGTACAAAAAAGGTCTTAATGACTGGGATAAACACAATGGTGTGGTCACTCACCTAGAACCAGACATCCTGGAGTGTGAACTTAAGTGGGTCTTAGGAAGCGTTACTACCAGCAAAACTAGTGGAGGTGATGGAATTCCAGCTGAGCTATTTCAAAGCCTAAAAGATGACGCTGATGAATTGCTGCACTCAATATGCCAACCAATTTTGAAAACTCAGCAGTGACTTCAGGACTGGAAAAGGTCAGCTTTCATTCCAATCCCAGTGAAGGGCAATGGCAAAGAAGGCTCCAACTACCACACAACTGTAGTCACTGCACATGTTAGCACGATGATGCTCAAAATCCTTCAAGCTTGGCTTCAACAGTACTTGAACCGAGAACTTACAGATGTAAAAACTGGATTTAGAAAAGGTAGAGAAACCAGAGATCAAAATGCCAACATCTGCTGAATCACAGAAAAAGCAAGAGAACATCAGAAAAACATCTATTTGGCTTTCATTTACTACGCGAAATCCTTTGACTGTGTGGCTCACAAACTGGAAAATTCTGAAAGAGATGGGAATACCAGACCACCGTACCTGCCTCCTGAGAAACCTGTATGCAGATCAAGAAGCAACAGTTAGAATCAGACATGTAACAGTGGACTGTTTCAAAATTGGCAAAGAGTGCATCAAGACTGTATATTGCCACCCTGTTTATTTAACTTCTATGCAGAGTACATTATGTGAAATACTGGGCTGGATGCATCACAAGCTAGAATCAAGACTGCCAGGAGAAATATCAATAGCCTCAGATCTGCAGATGATACCACCTTAATGACAGAAAGCAAAGAGGAACTAAAGAACCTCTTGATGAAGGTGAACAAAGAGAGTGAAAAGGCTGGCTTAAAACTCAACATTCAAAAACTAAGATCATGGCATCTGGTTTGGCATGTCCCATTACTTCATGGCAAATACCTGGGGAAAAAGTGGAAACAGTGACAGATTTTACTTTCTGGACTCCAATATTATGGTGGATGATGACTGTAGCGTGAAATTAAAAGATGCTGCTCCCTGGAGGAAAGTTATAACAAACCTATACAGAGTATTCAAAAGCAGAGAAATCATTTTGCCAACAAAGGTCCATCTAGTCAAAGCTATGCTTTTTCCATTAGTCATGTATAGACTTGAGAGTTGGACCATAAAGAAGGCTGAGCACCAAAGAACTGATACTTTCAAACTGTGGTGCTGGAAAAGACCCTTGAGAGTTCCTGGGACTGCAAGGAGATCAAACCATCAATCCTAAAGGTAATCAACCCTGAATATTCACTGGAAGGACTGATGGTAAAATATAACTGACAAAATTTATAAGATATTTAAAGTGTACATCATCCTGATACTTGATATAGGCATAAACTGTGAGAGTTGAGATAGGCTGAAGGCAATTTTTACAGGGCTTGGTGATACTCAAAGGATGAGGGATGATGAAGAATTATCAAGTTTGGTTTTCTAAAAACATGGGATGATTTGTGTAATAGATTGCCAGGCATTTCTCCCCTAGGTAACAATGGCAAACATCTGAGGGACCTATGCAAGAGCATCTTTCCCTGGAAATTGGACTCCTGTTTTTTCTTCACCAGTAAGGCAATGGCAACCCACTCCAGTACTCTTGCCTGGAAAAGCCCATGGAAAGAGGAGCCTGGTGGGCTGCAGTCCATGGGGTCGCTAAGAGTCGGACACAACTGAGCAACGTCACTTTCACTTTTCACTTTCATGCCTTGGAGAAGGAAATGGCAACCCACTCCAGTGTTCTTGCCTGGAGAATCCCAGGGACGGGGGAGCCTGGTGGGCTGCCGTCTATGAGGTTGCACAGAGTCGGACATGACTGAAGCGACTTAGCAGCAGCATAGGCACCCCTGGGGTGGAGCACAGCACCAACCACAGAGTAACTATTTTCACCAGATGAACACTGACACACCTTCACTTCCATGAACTGATAGAAGGGGCTGGTATATTAAGTCATTTGTCTCAGGGTAAAGGCAGTAAATGACTTTGTCTGCATACACACATGAGCTCAGCCCTCTCACCAGCAGCATACTGGTAGCTCCCTGGCATCAGTCTAGAATAGGTTGGAGATATAAATAGTTTGTATCAATTTCCCTCACTAACTCAATCCCTGCAAACAAGACAGACGAGCATGCCAGCAGGGTTTCTGTCTAGCCAGAGAAGAAACTCACTAAATATCAGAGTATAACATTCAATGTCCTTTGAATAAAAGGGAAAGCACTTTGAAAGTTACATTCCTATGAAGACATGCCATTAAGACTTGTCTTAAACATAACTTAAAGTTGTTGCATTTTAATACGCTGCACACCAATTAAACAGGTACTAGTTTCCAATGACAAGATACTCACTAGCATTACAATAAACCTTTTTCTTACATAATGAAAACAACCCAGAGTTGTTCATTTCCATTTAGTTGCAAGAGACTGACATATTGGTATAAATTTAAGAAACATACAGTCTCTAATTCCTTAACAAAGTGACAGCAACTTGACAAGTGAAAAAGTTATCTCAGTCTTGAATTCACTAGCATAGAAAGCCAACCTATCCTCCAGTTCTTCGCACAGCACAAGTGGATGGTTTTATGTTTACTGCAAGACGAATCCTCTTTCAATTGCTCAGTGATCAGGGCTATGAGGCTGCTGAGTAAATAATGTGTGTGCATTGACAAAAGGAAGTGAGAATGTGTACTTTCAGCCACTGATCCCTAAAATAACCAGCGCAATTTAGGTGCTTATTGTTATAGAGAGAAAATAATATACAAAACAGCTTTGTAAAATGTGCATGACAGGTTTCATGGGCAAATTATAATCAAATTGGCAAATTTTATAGCTTTTCAGGAATTAACTCAGAAGCATATAAAATATAATCAAAAGTGTTTACTCAGTGGGGGGGAAAAAAAGATATTTTCCATTTTTTTTTTTTTTTTTTCCCTAGCGGCTATCACAGCCCTTGCCTCCAGTGCTTGTGACTTGGTCCTGAAAGTGCACAGACCATTGTTTACTGAGTACCAGTGGGGCACAGCAGAGGAACTTTGCTGTTGGAATCCTGACTGATTTGCTCCTTTGCCAAGAGCAGCTAAGTCACACAGTAAAGACAATCTTTGGTGACACTTACATAAGCCTAAGCTACTTTTCTGAAATATGATGAGTGAAATTCTAGCAAAAAAAAAAAAAGCTTTCTAGGATATCAGTTATCTTGATGGGTTTGAATATGATTGAGATGTAAGAACATCCAAGCACATGCTACCATTGTTTTTGAAATGTTTCTCCTGTTTTAAGACAAAAGAAATGAAGCAGGAAATTTAAGACTAGGTTGGCTCACCTTCACCTCTCTTTTACTCCCAGACATAAATTCTTCCTTCATATTTTGAATTCATTTCCTGGCAAATACTATTTGACTTTTTTTTCTTTGTAATTTGGTCACATACTGTGATTTGTAGGATCTTAGTTCACTGATGAGAGATCGAACCTAGAGACTGGCAGTGAAAATACCAAGTCCTAACCACTGGACTGCCAGGGAATACCTGGAAATATTTGTCTTAATATTTATTTGTCACATATGTCAAGAAGCCTACTGTTTGTTCAAACATAAGGTGACACATTGCTGACTGATCATTTAACTGCTAGTCATTATGTATATATAACCCATGGCAGGGTTCGTGAGAGGTACCTGGATTGCAGAATCCCTACTGTGTTGAGAAAAACGTCTTCCTTCTGAGTTATTCTTCAAAAGGCAGACATTAAATGGAAAATTATTCACTAAAATTATTTATGAATTGTAGAATATTAGATAATTCTCAGGGGAACTATGCCATGCTGATAAAATATCTGATACTAGCCCCTATGACAGAGTCAGTGGTAACAAATCTTATCAGAGTGATTTTTAGAAGAAAATGGCTAAGCAGATCAACTAAAGTCAAAGTCATGCCTTTTGGTCGATACTCTGATGTGTTTGACTGTTTTCTGTGACTGCTTCTATAGACATTACCTCATTCACTTACCAGAGTTCATGTGCTTCAATGATGACTGATCAAATGGTGTTGTGTGGAGGTCTTTTGTTTTAAACTTAACAAAATGTAAAAGTAGGATGGACACTTGCTATAAATTCTTACTTGTTTTTCAGGTTCAAGTTTTGATATTCATACTTTATGGCACAGATTGTTACTTGCCTTAATTTCTCACAAATCCTATTTTAGGACAGATCCAACCTACTTCATACAAATCCAAGCTGAAATTATGCTAAGCTATACGCTTTAATAGGGAGGGTGGCTGACCTATCCAAGTACTTATTACCACCTTTCCTGATTTTCTTAAGAAGATGGGCAAAATTAGCTTTTACAGAGGGCAGTGTTAGAATTTGAAACTTCACTTAACCAACCAGATAGTCTTGCTTTAATCTATACTTATCAAGGCTTCGAACCTCACAGTGATGGACAAAGCCTATGACAGGTTGACCAGAGAGACAATGACTGTAGATAATTAGCCAAAAAGAATCCAACTTCATCTATTTCCCCACATAACATAAAAATAATCATTTGATTATCAAGAGGATCAGAGCCCAGGATACTAGACAATTTTCTATCGATCGCTGGAGAATAAATCTTCCTAAATTTTCCTTGGGTATTATTCCCCAGCTTACACTGACGGACTTTAACCAACAAGTGTCCTGTGAAGTTGCAGAGATTTAATCTTGCAAATGACGAAGAGAATATTCTTTACAACATGACAACGTCCTTGTTCTGAAGAACTATGTAAGAAATCTTCCCCCCACTGGTTTCAGTCTCAGGAATAGTTATGATTTGTTTTTTCTTCTGAAGAACAGATTTGTTTTTATTTTATGGATAATGTATATACGTGTCACTGGTTTGTTCTTTCTCATTTCCAGAGTTGTTAGGAGATTTAGAGCTAAGGGCTTCCCTGGTGGCTCCGAGGGTAAAGAATCTGCCTGCAGTGTGTAGGAGACCTGGGTGTGGTCCCTGGGTCAGGAAGATCCTCTGGAGAAGGGAATGGCTACCCACTCCAGTATTCTTGCCTGGAAAATCCTAAGGACAGAGGAGTCTGATGGGCTACAGTCCATGGGGTCGCAAAGAGTCAGACACAGAGTGACTAACACCTTCAACTTTCTTAGAGCTAAAACTGTGGTTTTCTTCTAGCCAAGGTACAGAAGTCCACGGTAGGGCTATGTGCTCCAACTGCACTCTTGACAACTAACTTCTCTCAAGCCCATGTTTTCCTGTTGTGCCATCACATTTTATCTCATCATAGCAAACATTCATCTGTAAACTAGTCGTACATCCCTTTGAAGCTAGGCTATTATAGACACATATGTGTATTATAAACAAAATACATTTTAAGAAAAATTATAAATAATAATATATAATGAACAAATGAGATAATCCACATGGCATCAAGAGACATCCAAACAAATCAATCCTCACTGCCCACAACAGTATATGAGAAATGTCAATTACATGCAGTTATGATGAATCAAAACCAGTGAGCCCAGTGAACAAGTTTCTGAGAAGCAGGGTATAAAACTTTTGACTTAATGAACATTAACTTGAAGGGAGGAAAAAAGGAAAAAGAAATTGAGAGAGTCAGAAGAACAAAGTGACCATATAAGTGTTTCATTTCTATTTTAGGTAAATCACTTTTAAATATTCACCCCATGATAAAATTAAATAAATGTATCTTACGCTGGGCTGGAAGAAGCACAAGCTGGAATCAAGATTGCCAGGAGATATATCAATAACCTCAGATATGCAGATGACACCACCCTTATGGCAGAAAGTGAAGAGGAACTAAAAAGCCTCTTGATGAAAGTGAAAGTGGAGAGTGAAAAAGTTGGCTTAAAGCTCAACATTCAGAAAAGAAAGATCATGGCATCTGGTCCCATCACTTCATTGCAAATAGATGGGGAAATAGTATCAGACTTTATTTTTTGGGGGCTCCAAAGTCACTGCAGATGGTTATTGCAGCCATGAAATTAAAAGACGCTTAGGCCTTGGAAGAAAAATTATGACCAACCTAGACAGCATAGTAAAAAGCAGAGACATTACTTTGTCAACAAAGGTCCATCTAGTCAAGGCTATGGTTTTTCCAGTGGTCATGTATGGATGTGAGAGTTGGACTGTGAAGAAAGCTGAGCGCCAAAGAATTGATGCTTTTGAACCGTGGTTTTGGAGAGGACTCTTGAGAGTCGCTGGGACTGCAAGGAGATACAATCAGTCCATCCTGAAGGAAATCAGTCTTGAGTATTCATTGGAAGGACTCATGTTGAAGCTGAGACTCCAATACTTTGGCCACCTGATGTGAAGAACTGACTCACTGGAAAAGACCCTGATGCTGGGAAAGGTTGAAGGTGGGAGGAGAAGAGGATGACAGGGGATGAGATGGTTGGATGGCATCACCAACTCAATGAACATGAGTTTGAGTAAACTGCGGGAATTGGTGATGGACAGGGAGGTCTGGCATGCTGCAGTCCGTTGGGTCGCAAATTGTTGAACATGACTGAGCTACTGAACTGAACCCCTTCCCCAACATTTTGTGGTAGACTGAAAAATGACCATCAACTCTTAAATTTGACTTGGCCATATAACTAGCTCTAGTCAGTGAGAGATTAGTAAGTATGCCACAAACAGATACTTGGCATATCATTGTGCATTGGGAACCTGACGATGGAGACTACGTGAGAAAGACTTCCAGAGACACGTAGCCCAACTGCCTCTGTTGCGAGAAAAAATAGCCTACCAAACCCCAGATGTGTGAATGATCATACTCCACATCATCCAACCATCAGTTATCCTGCCACATGACCACAGATGCAGGAGACAGTTGGCATCGCTCAGTCAAACTGGCCGAACTAACATAACTACCCAACAGAATAACAGGATTTGGAAGATTATTAGAATGGCTGCCATGTTAATCTTCTTGTAACCAGAGTTGAAGAAAACACAAATCCCCTGCTTTGCAAACATTTCACAGATGTCAATGGCACTCTGATCCTGAATCAACTTAAAAATGCTATGACAAAGTTATTTAACATCTGTTCCCTTACAGAACTGTTAGGAGAAGATAAATGTATGAGTATAAGAAAGCCTTCTGAAAAATAGGTAATAATCTATGTAGAGTCCCTTTGACCTTGGTTGATTTGGAACAACTCAAACAGTGGAACTAAATCACTTGAGGTGGTACAAAAACAAGGAGCAATTTGCTTTAACTTATCTTCTGGTGAGTTGAAGAAGTGGAATGTATTCATCCCTTCCTGAATTAATTAGCTCAATCCTTCATTCATCAATCATTCACTAGACACATACTTCACGCAAGCCACTATACATACCACCTACAAGGAGAAATCACAATAAATGAGACAGAGTAGAAAAGAAGTAGAAGAGGGGAACTGAGGTGTATATTTATGATAGGTAGAAGGCTGGGCAGTGTAAAATGTATAATTTATTTCAACAGCCCCAAACCCTGTAAGAACCATCATTCTTACAGTTGTATTACTAGATTCAGACAAGTTTCATGATTCTATTTTAATAAGGTCTGACCTTTTGGTTAGGCCCCAAATTCTATCCTTCTGAAGAGGATGGGACAGGTACATTATAATACAAGAGAGGAAAAGGCAGGGCTCCTAAGTATTTCTAAAGAAGAAAATATCATAAATTATAGTCAAGAAGGGGAAGATTACAAAAGTAAAGCTTTATTAACAGGGGGGATTTTGAGTTAGGCTTTGAAGAATAGAAAAAAAAAATCAAATGTTATTGTAAACAGAGGAGAAGGATCAATTTCTCGTGTTTTCATATTAACATAACTATATTTTAATGTAGAGAATTTTCAAAAATAGAAAAATATAAAGTAGAGAAAAATTTCATATTCACCTAAATACAGCCATGGATAACCTTTGATCAAAGTTCTTAAATTTGGAGTATACTATGTGGAGGGTACTCAAAGAGATATGTGAACAGATTAGAAAAAGAACAACAGGTAGTTTGTTTTGACTGACCAAGAAGCCACCCATAGGGCAATGGTGATGTGTGTTCTTCAATAGGTTAAAATATGGACACTGAGGGATGGAATGGGGAGGGAGGAGGGAGGAGGGTTCAGGATGGGGAACACATGTATACCTGTGGCGGATTCATTTTGATATTTGGCAAAACTAATACAGTTATGTAAAGGTTAAAAATAAAATAAAATTAAAAAAAAAATATGGACACTGAGTCTCAGGCTAATCAACTGTAACATGCAATGAGGTGAATTTAGATGGCTAGGTATTCACTGAAATATAATTTTACAAACATTATGTTACTAAATCAAGTTAACCCTGAGATAGAAATCCATTCATTATCCAACAGATGTCCATTTTGACCCTGTTGGAATAAGTAGTGTAGAGGAGTCAGTGGATTACAAGAAGGAAATTTAGGTCCACAAACCTCTTAACAAACATATTTGCGTTTTTATGCCTTTTCTATCATTTTTACAGGTTTTGGTGTGAGAAGAGTAAATGATCCAGGACTTGAAACTGAAGTCTCATTACATGAATGAGTACATGGCTTATCTTTTGACAGATTCAATTGCTTAGTAATTATAAATTAACACATACGCACACATCATTGCTTCTTCAAGACAATGCTGCGATTCATGGGGTCACAAAGAGTTGGACACAACTGAGCGACTGAATTGAACTGAACATGTTAAAATATATGATTTTCTTCTCTTTTGATATATTCAACTCCCAGAATAAAAGAGTTCTCTCAAATTTAAAACTCAAAGAGATAAAAAGCAAACAAAACTCTTACTTGGTAATCACCCCCATACTTTAGTTTCAGCAAGCTGAGAGTTAATGTCAAAGAAGTTACTATGCTTTTTGTCAGGAAGACTTTTATTTTAACTTGCATGAATTCCTTCCTTGCCATGTCCCCCCTGGAGAAATCTAATATAAAATCCTAAATCCACATTTCTCAGAGGAAGCACTGGCTTTGAACAGCAGGAGTGTCATAAGGCTTGCTGCCATCTGGGTTCCCATCATCTTCCTTTGGACACCTCCCAAAATCGGGGTTTTATTTCTATTCCAGACACAACTTAGAATGCAGCTCCTAATGCTCTTGAAGGGACCGTGAAGTTGTCAATGAAATCTGAAGCTGGAGGAAAGAATACCCTGTCCACTTGCTAGAGAGCTTACACATGCAGATGAAGCACCTGAGCACAGAAATGCAAATGGACAAAATGTGGGCAACCAATCAAGAATACTGAAAAACACTCCACTGGACACAGGTCAAGTTCATCCTAGACTTCTTATTTTTGCCTTCAGATCAGCATGGGAACACAGAAATGGGACAGGGCAGATGTAGATCTGTGAAAACATTCTCAATTCTCACATGGAACAGGGAAAGATGGATGTAAAGAATGTGTCTTGGCTAATCTGGACAGAGCATGCTATCCTTTGGGAAAACATCTGGATTTTGCAGAAAAGAAGGCAAGAATTCCAAGCTCTCTCACTCTGCCTGACTTCAGTCATTCTTATACTGCTGTCACTGAAGAAAAATGTATTTGTAAATTTCTCCAAAATTGAAGATGTTTTGTATAGATGTGTCAAGTTCTCTTAGGCTGCATTCAACTTTCTATTCACTATTCTATGTGTAGAATACCTGTCACAACTAAGTTGGGCTATGTTTGGTTACTCAGCATTGGTCATAATTGAAATTCCATTGCCAAACATTCAAAATAAAGCTAACTATAAATGTTTTTCTTATAGTCTGTGGCTGAATGTGTAATATATACTAACCAAAAAAAAAAAAATTATTTGTGGCCAATCAGTGGCTTCTAATCCCTAGAAATGACTTAGACTATATAAAGGATATTGCAAGGCCTCCAAAATAGTGTGTTAAAGTACAGATTATTCAGCAGATGTTAATTATACATTTGCATGTATACATGGGTATTTGATAATTATATCTGTTGGGATAAATATGCATTCAATTAATATAATCATGCATTTACTTCCTGTCTAACAAATTCCATTCCTACATATACAAAGTTACAGCATATTTGGGGCCACTTTCACTATGCACATAGTCATAAGTGCTTATGGCTTAGAATGTAGGAAATAATCATTTCTGATAGGTTAAAAAAATAAGGGGTTAAGGTTGAAAAACCTGCAGCTAAAGCAACTGTACTGCTTAGGTGGCTAAAGGAGACGGTACAGACCACAGACCCAAACCTGTGTCTGTCACTGACCATACAAAGGTGAGCACTTAGCCAGTTATCTTTGTTTCCCTTCTTTATAAGATTAAGCTTTATCCATGGAATCTAAAAAACCAGTACAAATGAACTTATTTTCAAAACAGAAATAGAGTCACAGATGTAGAAAACAAACTTGTAGTTATCAGGGAGGAAAGGAAGAGAAGTATAAATTGGGAGATTGGGACTGACATATATACACTACCATATATAAAATAGATAACTAATAAGACTCTATTGCATAGCATCTGGAACTCTACTCAAAGCTCTATAATGACCTATATGGGAAAGGAACTAAAAAAAAAAAAAAAACGAGTAGATATACATACATGCATAACTGATTCACTTTGCTACACAGTAGAAATTAACACAACATTGTAAATACCTTACACTCCAATAAATTGAAAAATAAGCCTTGTAGTTCATAAATTTGTTTTATACCATATATTTATAAAAATCTATAAATATATTTCATATATTTATAACATACTTATGTGGATAATACATATATATTTAAACAAGCAAACAAAAAAGCTAGGGAAACAAAGTAAAGACCACTATCCCTAACTTCTATTTTATACAGTTAGCTTCTTCCACGCCAACATTTTAAATTTAGGAAAACTTTATAAAGTGTGATACCTGGGGAGAACAAATATAACTATAATCTATAATTAGATTATAACTAATCTATTACTTCTGCCTTCTACCAATTTTGAAATAATGGCAACATGCTTAAGACAATGCCAAAAATGAGGAAGAGAAAAACTATTCCTCTTCTTCTTACTGAAGTTTGACTGTTTTGAACTTCAAATTTTGAATACTCATCATTTCCCCAGGATCAGTAATTAGATATTTCCTTAAGCAAATGGAAACAACCTAAAGATGCCTCATCTTCCTCCCCTGTATCTTCTCTCCTTTTTGTTTTTCATCCAGCCTTGCCACGGAGAATAAACATGAGCTGAATCACCCGCACTATTCTCTTACTGTGGATTTATTTCCAAGTAGCAGTGACATAATCACTTCTTCCATTTCTCCCTGTCAGGGTGTGGTACCCACACACATGAAAGAGCCATGCCATATTCTACCCTCAGCTTCTCCATCAAGCACCTCCCAGAAAGTCTGCATTACCCACACATCTTCAGGCCTGCTCTGATAGAGAGACCAGAAAAAGACTTCTAAATTGTGTCAAATTTTCACTTCTCTGAAAGATATATTTAAACAGTTTTTATGACGGGCCAGAAGAAACCTTGAATCTATCAAATCAGCTGGTTTAGGTTATTGTACAAAACTTTTCCTAATCAAAAATATACATCATTTTATTTTTGCTGTGGTCACTCACTTCAGACTAATCATTAATTTGCTTACATGCAATAATGAAACCAAAATAAAATGGTAGATGGCCACAAAATAGTGCCTGGGGATGAAAATATTTAAATACAAAAAAGGTCCAAGATAAGGAATTTAATGATTTAGTAATAATATTCATAAGAGGTATCAGTGCTTCCAAAAACAGAATGGTAGGCCTGAGGTAATATATAATTTGATAGTAAAGTTTTGCTTTGTTTTCTGTTACATTTAAGCCAAACTGGTGTTTATTCACATTGAAATGCCACTGGTAACTCCTAATGGATTTTCTTTCAAAAAAATAAGTGAGGAAAAACACAGAATAATTCAAATATTTATACTGAATTACTTATTATCACATAATATTTAACACAAAGATTTCTCCCTTTAAAAATTGTTCAGAGGCAATATTTATGCCTATTTATTTGAATAGAAAAGACAGAAGTTACCCTTTGTAGATGTTCCATGATATAATAAATTTCAGTTATCAAGCATCAGTTCAGTTGCTCAGTTGTGTCTGACTCTTTGTGACCCCATGGACTGCAGCACGCCAGGCCTCCCTGTCCATCACCAACTCCCAGAGCCTTCTCAAACTCATGTCCATCATGTCAGTGATGCCATCCAACCATCTCATTCTCTGTTGTCCCCATCTCCTCCCACCTTCAATCTTTCCCAGCATCATGGTCTTTTCCAATGTCAGTTCTTTGCATCAGGTGGCCAAAGTACTGGAGTTTCAGCTTCAACATCAGTCCTTCCAATGAATATTCAGGACTGATTTCCTTTAGGATGGACTGATTGGATCTCCTTGCAGTCCAAGGGACTCTCAAGAGTCTTCTCCAACACCACAGTTAAAAAGCATCAGTTCTTTGGCACTCAACTTTCTTCACAGTCCAACTCTCACATCCATACATGACTACTGGAAAAACCATAGCATTGATTAGATGGACCTTTGTTGCTAAAGTAATGTCTCTGCTTTTTAATATGCTGTCTTATTTGGTCATAGCTTTTCTTCCAAGGAGCAAGTGTCTTTTAATTTCATGGCTGCAGTAACCATCTGCAGTGATTCTGGAGCCCAAGAAGTTAAAGTCTCTCACTGTTTCCATTATTTCCCCATCTATTTGCCATGAGTGATGGGACCGGATACAAAACCTAATAGATTTATCCTTCCATTTCTGCTCAAAAAAACCATGCTGGCAGTAATTCCAGTGCCCATTTCAGTCACAACTTTAAGAAATGTGCTGTGGAGTTGTCCTGCAAAGAAATTCTCCCATCACATTTCAAAGTAACACCTATGCTGACTCTTTGATCCCCCTGGTTAACTCTCACTGCTCTTACTGACAGCCCCAGGAACAGCTGGTTTTAAAGAATACCATTTTGACTTTCAAAACACATTGCCTATGTGAATGTAAATCATATTAGAGCAATTAACATGAATTTGTAGGCGTCTTCACTGAAAACACTTCAATTATTTCAACAAAGTAACAGTACACTGATTTCATTTCTACTTTCTTCAACTGTTATCAACAACAGGAAATTCTTAGGCAAAGTCTATGTGCAGTAAGCAAGCAAGATAGGTGGATATCAAGGGAGGTGTAAACTCAAAACAGATGCTACTTCTCTTTTCAGTGAGGCAAAGATTCTGTTTTAAGCATGATTCAATTTGTATACGGAGAAGGCAATGGCACCCCACTCCAGTACTCTTGCCTGGAAAATCCCATGGATGGGAGAAAGAGAAGCCTGGTGGGCTGCAGTCCATGGGGTCGCTAAGAGCAACTTCACTTTCCCTTTTCACTTTCATGCATTGGAGAAGGAAATGGCAACCCACTCCAGTGTTCTTGCCTGGAGAATCCCAGGGACAGGGGAGCCTGGTGGGCTGCTGTCTATGGGGTCGCACAGAGTCAGACACAACTGAAGCAACTTAGCAGCAGCAGCAATTTGCATAACCTTAAAAGTAGAGCTAAAATTTGCTTTTTAAGGATTTACTATAGATTATACTCACTTTCATAGATTATAATCTATCAATTCAGTAAATTATAATCTATACATGGAAATAAATCAAGTTAAAAAGAAGAGGTGGACTTTTAGAATCTAAGTAAATTTTGTATGTGTATAGACCAAAGTTTAAAACTTTGTTGATAACAAGGTCAAATGTCAAGTGAGGAATGGGGAATAAACAAACTAGGTAATTTAGACAGAAACGATTTACATGGATAGTGGTCAATATAAACTTTAAATATTCATATACTGTCTCAGTGAGATTGAGGCTCTTTCATAGAATAATTAGCATACAATAAATTGAACAAAATATATGTGTGTATAGATGAGTGCTATATAACCTAGAAAAGAGCTGACTAGTCAATCAGATAATAAGATAGTATAGCAATGCTAAGGATAAAAATATTTTTATAGTTACTCCTTCCCTCAAGCCATCAAACCAACAATACCCTTCCAAGGTTTTAAGATAAGCCATGGCTTCTTAAAGTTATTACTCAGTATGCTGTGTCTGTAAGACAAGCACAAAATAGTCTTCAATACAGAGTTAAACAATTCTTAAGAAGGGGATCTCCACTAGTGTTTTTTCAGTTTAATGTTGATAGGATTCAGATGATAAATAAATTCTTCAGCATGCCCTACCCAAGGGCAAGTAAAGATGCAGAATTTCTCCTTCCTTTTATGGTCATGGATACAACAGTCTCAGTGATACATGGGTTCAAGTTTCAAGAGTTTATTACTTTTACAAAGTCTAAGAAATGCAAGATTAGAAAGCAATGTTGGCTCTCTTATAGACGGAAAGGGTGATACTGGAAATGTCTAAATATATATATATTTTTAATGATCTAAACGTTTCCATGCTCAAGCCAGAAGCTTAGCAAAACTACAACTGCATTAAAAGATGTGCATTTTGAAAAAGTGTATGTGTCAGGGCACCAGAAGGTTGCTAATATACTTTATAGAGTTTAAAAAGCAGTTTTCTCCTTTTTAAACCACTGAACCAACGAACTGTGAACAACCTACATCAAAGCAAATTGCTATTAGATGGAAACAAAAATAATTTATACATTTGAAGCAAGAGGAAATCAAAGATAGAGATATTTTAACACCCCATTTTTCAATTTTGGGTGGCAAATATCAGAATTTCCTATGGACTTTGATTGATTACAGATTTGACAGAAGATTCCACAGTTAAAAGTACCAGGGCTTATTGACAGACTATCAACCCTCATTCCTCAGTGTGTTTATTTAAACTTTAAGCCAAATCCACACTCTACAATAATCTCATGTAAGTATTACTTATATTCTTCTTTGTATTTTTTCTGTATGCTTTAAAATTTAAATATTTTTGAAATTTTATTCAACATCTATGGCTTGATTTTCTTTTCGATTCACTCAATAATATCTTTTGAAGTGAAGCTGATTTTGATAATACTCGTCATCAATGCAATTTTTTTAGAAACTGTGATTTTGGGTTGTAAGGTTTGTGGTTTTTGGGTTTGTGTTTATGGGGAAATATTTCCTAATTCAAATCACAAAGGTTTTCTTCTATGCTTTATTTCAGAAGTTTTATGGTTTTTACGCCTTTTTAAAATGTGGATCTATGAGTTTAATTTTTGTATCTGGAGCAAGGTGTGATTCAAAGTTTTGTTTTTTGACATATGGGTATGCACCTTTTCTAGCACCATTTTTTTTTAAATTTCATGGACAAACAAGTTGATACAGACATACAATGAAATACTATTCAGCATTAAAAAGGAATTAACTATTGATACACACATCAACCTGGATTAATTTTGAAATAATTATGCTTTATGTAAAACAGGCAAAAAAGTATGTATATTGCATGACCCCATTCATAAAAATTCTAGACCTTAAAAAATCAACTATAGTGACAGAGAGGATCAGTGTTTGCTTAGGGAATGCTGAGAGTCAAACTATTAGAGGTGGGGCCAAGATGGCGGAATTACAAATGTGATAAGGGTTTCACAGGTATATACATATGCTAAGGCTTATTACATTGTAGGTCTTTACTATGTGCAACATATTATATATCACGGAGAAGGCAATGGCACCCCACTCCAGTACTCTTGCCTGGAAAATCCCATGGATGGAGGAGCCTGGTGGGCTGCAGTCCATGGGGTCGCTAGGAGTCAGACATGACTGAGCGACTTCACTTTCACTTTCACTTTCATGCACTGGAGAAGGAAATGGCAACCCACTCCAGTGTTCTTGCCTAGAGAATCCCAGGGACGGGGGAGCCTGGTGGGCTGCCGTCTACGGGGTCGCACAGAGTCGGACACGACTGAAGTGACTTAGCATCAGATCAGATCAGTCGTTCAGTCGTGTCCGACTCTTTGCAACCCCATGAATCGCAGCACGCCAGGCCTCCCTGTCCATCACCAACTCCCGGAGTTCACTCAGACTCACGTCCATAGAGTCAGTGATGCCATCCAACCATCTCATCCTCTATTGTCCCCTTCTCCTCCTGCCCCCAATCCCTCCCAGCATCAGAGTCTTTTCCAATGAGTCAACTCTTCGCATCATAGCATAGCATTATATATCAATTGTATGTCAACAGATATATACAGGGTTCCCTGGTGGCTCAGTGGTAAAGAATCTGCCTGTCAATGCAGGAGACATGGGTTCAATTTCTGGGTCTGGAAGATTCCCTGGAGAAGGAAATGGCAACCCAATCCAGTATTCTTGCCTAGGAAATCTCATAGACAAGAGGAGCCTCGAGGGCTAGAGTCCATGGGGTCACAAAAGAGTAGGACACAACACAGCAACTAAACAACAAGAGACATAAACACACATTATATGTGTGTATATATTCACACAAACACAAATATATCAACAAGTGCTTCTTAATAGTAAACATTCACAATCGAATCATGTCACATTGTTCTCAACAAGGCAAGAATCCTTAGAAAATTTTTGTTCACCTAAATGTGTGGTTAAGTGTGGTTAGTTGCTTTGCAAGCTTGCTTCCTGAGAGAAGAATTTGAAGAAGGGTTTAAAAACAGATATGAACAATCTAAGCAATATAAATAGCTATCATTTAATTAATCACATTTACATTCCTCATCGTTTGTTATACCGCAAGTCACAAGGTTCATGAAAATTATGAGATCAACAACACTTAGCAACTAGTTAAATGAAAACCTTTAGAAAACTCTGTGCTATAAGTATAATAGACTTGTCACTGAAAAATGCCCTCAAAGATAATTCTGAAGCTATTATAGTTTAAAAGACAAAAATAAAAAGTTGATATAAGAGGGAAAGATCAGAATGTGGCAGCAAGGTCTGATGGAGTTCTGAGCTAACTGTAGCGACCCGGAGTGCAAGAAACTATGGTAATGGGAGCTTAGGGGAGACCCAGACAGGGCTGGACTGGAGGACTCGCAAGCCCACACTGCAGACGTGCCAGCTCTTCACACTTGGATGTTTACCCTGAGGTTATACACTTTTCTGTGATCACTGAACTGCTATTTAAACATGTGACTATTTCCTAGAATAGTAATTTCCCACACCACTGTTTTTGTATGAGAACCACATTTGGTTGCTTAAGTAATAAGCTATTAATTCACTACCCATAAAAAGGATGAGATTTATTTTCTCGTCAAATATTAAGTGCAGCACATTGCATTAGACATGAATTTGAAATGTGATTCCTAAGCATGGGTAGTGTTCCGGGAAGCATTTCCCTCTCACATTTTTCTCTCCTTGACACTTTATAATTTAAATCTATATTGCCATGATGTAGAAAATACAAACAGCTTTTTTTTTTCTAAATACACTGGGAATAAATATTATGCTTGACCTAACAAAAATTATAAACAAAGAGTACATTACACTGCTTTGTTATCAATAGGAAGAAGAGAATATAGAATGTTTATTTTCTTCCCTTCAATATACTTTTAAACTGCTAAGCACATCTTAAATTTTCAACTTCATCAGTAATTGATAATCAGTAATTCATGGTGTCTGAAACACATATCATGAAGTACTGGGCAGGTTAATCACTGCAGTTTTGTCATTAATAGCACTATCAGCAAAAATATACCTCTGGAAACCATAGTATACTACAGAAATAGAAAGTCTCAGTTCAGCTGTTGTTTGTGTACAGAGAGAAAACTGGAAGACAAACTTTATGAGACTCTGAGTTCTTTAGGACTAGCTTTGAAGGATTATAGATCATGTATGTGAAGGTTATAAACCAGGGTTCCCAGGAAAGCTGAATACAGAACAAAATCACCAGTGGAATAGGAATTGAAAATATCTCCTCTGAAAAGAAATACAGTGAATGTAAAATGTATATATAGCAAGTGTCATTTATAGACCAATACACTCTCTCTGGCAGGGGCCGTTTTTAAAACTACTGTCACAAACCTATGAAAAAGGGCACATGTGGGTGTACTGTGTGCTCTAGGGTTTAGGCGTATTTCTACTTCAAGAAAGAAGTTAGCCAAGAAATGACTGTTTAGGAATCTGTAGGAACCGCTGAGCCTCCCTTGTTTTCTTCAATCGTGTTCCTAAAAAACAGACTGGCAAGTTTGGGAGTTCAATTCTAACTTTGTTGTTCGAATATAAAAATAACAACAGCTTATCAAAAGCTGATGATCAAACCCTGCTATTTTGATAATATGCCCACTGAAAACAGCTCAGTGAATGACAGAGGTTGGTCCCAAGGGTGACTCATTAAGGCCATACTTCCATGTCTGAAGACGAGAAGATCTGAAAGAACAGACCTGAGTAGACCATCAGTAACCCTCAGTATCTGAAGCTTCTTGAGGGCAGGGACTGTCTAATTCACCACAGGATCCTAAGTGCCTAGCACAGATCCTAAAACATGGTAAGTACTTTGCACCTATTTATGAAATGAAAGGGGGAATACAAAAAAAATTGTATGTGATGTGAACTGCCTAGAAACTATAACATTTTAAGAGGAAGAATGACTATGAAACATAGTTCAGCCTTTATCTGTTGAAATTCCAGAGTGGACTCCAAAAGCCTAATGTTAAGGCTATAGTGCTCAAAGTCTCCAGCCTCAGCACTTCCTTGTGTAGATGGCTCTGATCATCTCAGTTCTGGGTCCTGTTGTAAAATGTCATCCCTGCCTTGGGGTCTTCTCATCACCTGGAATAGTCTCTCTCTAAATGCATTTCCTATGTCTCTCCCCATATAAAATCTATATAACCATCTCTTTCAAATACTACCTTCACCAGTAAGCCTTTCCTGTTTATTCTTGCTGCAAGTAATTTCTCCATTTTTTGAATGATAAAATATTTTATAAGTAGTTTTTCAGGAGTGTTTCACATTGATACAATTTTTAAAAATCTAGGGGAAAATTACAAAGCAATGAGGACATATTTCATGATGAATTCATAATGAACACATTCAGCTTCTATGCTGCTCTTACTTTTTATTCATTCTATTCATTTTTGCCTAAAATATCATTACTAGCCCCCAATGCTGCCCTTTCCCTCATACAAGTATTCTATGACCCAGCTAGACAGTCATTTTCTTCAAAATTACCTTCCCTGACTTCCTCTGTATCTCCAATCCCAGGTGAATTAGGCACACACCCATATGCTTCCATAATAGCATGAGCACATCTCCTTCTTTATTAAGTATGCTACATTAAAAAGGAAAACGACTCTCACTGAACCAAGTCCCTTAAAGAAAGGGATGGCACCTTAGTCATCATAAAGTCATCACTCTACCAGGCACCATAGTGGTTGCTCACCATTTTATGAATACATAGATTCATTTGTATTTATGTATCACCTGTATTGGACTGTGAGCTCTTTGAGGACAAGAAATTTCTAATTCAATATGTTTGTACATAGCAGGTATTCAAAATATCTGATCAATGAATAAATGAATCATATAACTTTGAAGCCAGAAGTAATTATAGATACTTGAGATACCACTTGCCTCTTTCACAGAGAAGATATGAAGATCAAGCTAAGTTACATCAATTTATTCATGGAATCAAGATCTAGGCATAAGTCTTTGACATTTTTGAATGAATGAATAAAATGAACAAATGAATGATTAATCATATCTGAACCCTAAGCTACAAGCAGTCATTGCTTACTAGATATCAGAAATGAGACCTCTGTTTCATGAAAATTTAATAAACTTGCTGCTGCCAACCTTTTTTTATGAATTCTCCTAGAATCAATGAAGGCCTGATAGTTATATGTAATTCATTAAAATAGAAACACCAGCATGTTATTTTCAAAGTACTGCAATTGAACCATTAAAAATAACTTTGAAATACAACAGGTTTTTGCTTAATCAGCAAAATCTTTTATGTACAAGTGTTCCATAGATTCTGGAGGTGCTAAATTACAAATAATACAATTTATCAACATCATGAGGAGTTAGCACTTGGGCCTGAAAATCTCAAAAGTATTAAACTAGGACCGGAAATTTTATGAATAAGATAGAAGGTCCCTCCTTCACTACCTCTCTCTCTTCCCGCTCAAAGTGACTTTAAGGCAATGTGACAGCTACTTGAACATTACCCATCGAAAATAAAGACTCAGAGTGGATCTCTCTGGAACCTTGCATCCCTATCTCTCCTAAACCAGCTATGAAGAAATTGGTAATTAGGCTGCTAGAGACAATTGGGCTAAAGGCATTCTGAACCAAGTGGTTTTGAAAGGCTGATTATTAAAACACAAATAAGGTAAAACACAAATAAGGGAACACAGGAGATGGATTCACAGATTGAATAGACAGAGAGAAGATCAGGACTGCATGTCTTAGGTAGATTTGGTTTTTCTATACCACTATAAGACATTTGAGATTATTTTTAATGTGGTAAAAATAGTCACTAATTCAAATGAAGTTAAAATCGAAAGCCACGTGAAAAATTCTAGCATATATCCGAGTTTTCCCCAATTTTAGAGGCATACAAAGGACTCTATTTTCCACAGAATTCAGAAGAAATGTTAATATTTATAAAGTTTCTAAAATGTTAATCTTCTCATTCTAGGTACTTCCTAAAGTACACTTGATAATATTTGCCTCCTGGTGAGTTTCTGTGTATCATCAGCACAAACCTAACACTTCAGATGCAGCGGTACAAGCACTTATATCATCTCACCACATGTAAACATGCTTCCCAAAGTTAAGTTCAGAAACCTATCTGACCCCTACCCCAAGAGTTATAATCTCTCTGGGCCTTAAGACTTCCAGAAGAAAGAACTGTTAACAGTCTAATTACAGGCAACAGGACCAATATTTAGCAGAAAATAGTCCACCCTACTCAACACTGCCCAAACTCTATCATGCAGTCAATTACCCTCCAACTTATTTACAGTCTTGGATCTGCAGAAATTAACGGTAAAATCAAAATCCTTCTAGTCCTTGCTGCAGACCACCAAAGAAAAGATCTTTATTAACCTCTCCTTTTGAAAAGTTCTCTCTTTAAAGAACATCTCTGATATAACTTCCTATAAAAATTGGAAGAAAAACTGAGCTCTCTAATTATCACACATCTCCATCTTTACCCACAACTACTAGTGAATCTATCCCCTTTATGTAGGAGCAATTCATTTTGAAAGAATAAAAATTAAGAAGACTTGCACCTTGTGATTTGGCTTGTTCATTCTTTTTGATTTACTAAAACTGAGCAGTCACATAATATTCTTAGGAGAGACTTTAAAGTTCCCAATGCTTAAAAAATTCTCTAAAAAGATCTTGTGAATCTCCTCCATCAAAGAAAATTTACTGCTTTTACTTAAGGATGATATTAGTTCATAAAACAGTAAGACCAAGGCTTCTAATGAGAAACATTGTAAAATTCCTACTTGAATTATAAATCAAGATTAAAACTGACAGAATATTCAAACATATTTTTGTATACATCAGAGTTCAAGATAAGGCAAACTTCTGGATATAGGAAGACATTTCCATTTTTTAAAAAATATTCCATCAAACATGCTTTATCAGAAAAAAAGTATAAAGAAAAAAAATCAATCTACGCCTTTTATCCCCTTAATTTTACCCTCCTTTTTCTGTCCAAATTGTAAATTTTCTTCCTGTGTATATCTTGAGATGAATCAGTTTCAAAAACAAATGAAGGACTATTCCAAGCAAATGAGTTTTGATGATAAATGTTACATGCTATTGTTAAATTAGTGAATAAAAACAGAGAGTAATGCTATCAATGTCTAGTACTCTACACCTTGTTTTCCTGTCCCTACACCACGTTTCTTGCATTAATTTGTACAAGTCAATAACTTTATATCTATGACATTAAAAATAGTCTTATTTTAAAAAGTTGTTAGTTTTTAGTTCACCACTGATAACAATTGAGGTTTGAACCTAGAGAGACTGCTTTAAATAAGCAGAAGCCTTTTGTAAATATCAACCCAGAAACAAGTGTTGTACAAGACACTTGTACAACAACATCAGTGGGTTTGAACAACATCAGTTCAGTGCAGTTTCTCAATCATGCCTGTCCCTTTGTGACCCCATGGACTGCAGCATGCCAGGCTTCCTTGTTCATCACCAAATACTAGAGCTTGCTCAAACTCATGTCCATTGAGTCAGTGATGCCATCCAACCATCTCATCCTCTGTCGTCCCCTTCTCCTCCCGCCTTCAATCTTTCCCAGCATCAGGGTCTTTTCCAATGAGTCAATTCTTCCCATTAGGTGATCAAAGTATTAGAGCTTCAGCATCAGTCCTTCCAATGAATATTCAGGAATGATTTCCTTTAGGATGAACTGGTTGCATACCCTTGCAGTCCAAGGGACTCTCAAGAGTCTTCTCCAACATCACAGTTCAAAAGCATCAATTCTTTGGCACTCAGCTTTCTTTATAGTCCAACTCTCACATATGTACATGACTACTGGAAAAACCATAGCTTTGACTAGACAGACCTTTGTCGGCAAAGTGATGTCTCTGCTTTTTAAAATGCTGTCTAAATTTTTCATAGCTTTTCCTCCTAGGAGCTAGCATCTTTTAATTTCATGGCAACCAGTCACCATCTGCAGTGATTTTGGAGCCCAAGAAGTTAAAGTGTCTCACTGTTTTCATTGATTCCTATCTATTTGCCATGAAGTGATGAGACCAGATGCCATGATCATCATTTTTTCAATGTTGAATTTTTTTAGCCATCTTTTTCACACTCCTTTTTCACTTTCATCAAGAGCCTCTTTAGTTCCTCTTCACTTTCTGCCATAAGGGTGGTATCATCTGCATATCTGAGGTTATTGATATTTCTGCAGGCAATCTTGATTCCAGCTTGTGCTTCATCCAGTACGGCATTTCACATGATGTTAAAAAAACAGGGTGACAATATACAGATTTTATGTACTCATTTCCCAATTTGGAACAAGTCTGTTGTTCCATGTCCATTTTTAACTATTGCTTCTTGACGTGCATTCAGATTTCTCAGGAGGCCAGGTAAGGTGGTCTGGTATTTCCATCTCTTTAAGAATTTTCTACAGTTTGTTGTGATCCATACAGTCAAAGGCTTTGGCATAGTCAACAAAGCAGAAATAGATGTTTGTCTGGAACTTTCTTGCTTTTTCTGTGATCCAACAGATGTTGGCAAGTTGATCTCTGGTTCCTCTGCCTTTTCTAAATCCAGCTTGAATATGGAAGTTCTCAGTTCATGTACTATTGAAGCTTGGCTTGGAGAATTTTGAGCATTACTTTGCTAGCGTGTGAGATAAGTGCAATTGTAATGTAGTTTGAACACTGTTTGGCATTGCCTTTCTTTGGGATTGGAATTAAAACTGACCTTTTCCAATCCTGTGGTCACTGCTGAGTTTTCCAAATTTGCTGGCATATTGAGTGCAGCACTTTAACAGCATCATCTTTTAGGATTTGAAATAGTTCAACTGGGATTCCATTACCTCCACTAGCTTTGTTCGTAGTGATATTTCCTAAGGCCCACTTGACTTCACACTACAGTATATCTGGCTCCAGGTGAATGATCACACCATCGTGGTTATCCGAGTCATTAAGATCTTTTTTGTATAGTTCTTCTGTGTATTCTTGCCACCTCTTCTTAATATCTTCTGTTTCTGTTAGGTCCATATTGTTTCCGTCTTTTATTGAGCCCATCTTTGCATGAAATGTTACCTTGGTATCTCTAATTTTCTTGAAGAGATCTCTAGTCTTTCCCAGTCTATTGTTTTCCTCTATCTCTTTTCATTGATCACTTGAACAATATGGGTCTACTTTATATGTGGAATTTTCCAATAAACATGTATATATACTGTAAATATATTTTCTCTTCGTTATGATTTTAATACCATTTTGCTTGTTCTAGATTACTTTATTGCAAGTATATAGCACATAATACATATAATATATAAAATGTGTTACCTGACTATGTTATCTATATGTTTCTTGTCAACAGTAGGCTCTCAGTAGTTAAGTTTTGAGGAAACGAATCATTATTAGTGAATTTCTGACTGTTCGAAAGGTTGGCGCCCTTAACCCTTACTTTGTTCAAGGATCGATTGTATAAGAGGATGAAATAGGTTTGATAATAAAGGCTCATGATTCAAGTTATTATCCCTCATGGTTTGTTATGATTATTTTGTACATATGCTTAGAACTTATTCTTCTTTAGGATAAGGGAAGATGAGTAGACGATACAAAGGTTTACTTCAGGAAGTGACTCTGGGAGCTTTGGGGTAAGAAGCCCTCATTTTTGCATATTTTACATATCATGCTTCTGGAAGTGACTGGCTTTGCCAGTCAGTAGTTTGTATTACTGGCAGCTTTTCACTTTGAAAATATCAACTTTGTTGCACACACCATTCTTGGACCACAAGGGCCCTCCTTAAATCTAAGACTAAAAACCTACTGCAACACTTCCTATAGGCAGGCCCTTCTTTGTACAATACCCTATGGGCAATAACGTGTGTCTTTTATTTTGGTTTCCTCTTATTTTACAAAAAAAATAAGCACAGCCAGTCAAATTAAAGCAAACCCCAATGATAAAAACTTAGGTCAATATAGTTCATAAATTAAGGTCAAGATGAAAAAAATCAGGCCTGTTCTAAGAATGAAGCACTGTCTCTAATTAAATAATCTGTAAATGCAATTGATAATATTTTAAATGATTTTTATGAATCATATTTTATATGATTAAAAGCATTTTAGAGATTTTATAGTATTTTTTAGAAACCAATACACATGGTCTAACTTTGGACACTGGACTACAGTACACATTTACAATAATATATTACACAGAAACCCCAAGAGGTGAACACTCACATATATAATTTAAGATAACAAAGACAGTAACATTATTCCCATCTTGCTCTTTTTGCCTTTTGTTTCTGTCATACTCCTGACAAATTATAGAGCCATGACTTGAATAAGACACTCTCCCCAAGCAGCTCTGTAATGGAATATCATCCCTGGGTCTACTGCCGCTGCTAAGTCACTTCAGTCGTGTCCGACTCTGTGAGACCCCATAGACGGCAGCCCACCAGGCTCCCCCGTCCCTGGGATTCTCCAGGCAAGAACACTGGAGTGGGCTGCCGTTTCCTTCTCCAGTGCATGAAAGTGAAAAGTGAAAGTGAAGTCATTCAGTCATGTCTGACTCTTAGCGAACCCATGGACTGTAGCCTACCAGGCTCCTCCATCCATGGGATTTTCCAGGCAAGAATACTGGAGTGGGATGCCATTGCCTTCTCTGATCCCTGGGTCTGCATACAGTTATATCTGAAAGGGATCCTCTTGCCATCCAAGAGGCAATTCTGTGAGGTTGAAGCCCCACTAGAGGAGCTCTTACTGCACTGTTCATTGTTGACACCAGGGAAAAGGAACAGAACAGAAGGCCCATGTGCCTCTACTCAGGGATCTAGAATTCCTTTTCTGGGTCTTGGATCAGGAATTTCAAACTTGCCTCAGAACAAATACCTTATTTCCTAGTGTCTCAGTATCCTAAGTTGTTATCTGACTGTGAAGTTTAGACCATGTTGGGTCCTACACATTGTTATTCATATTTTAACAGCTACAGACAGCAGGAGAAGGGGATGACAGAGGAAGAGATGGTTGGATGGCATCATCAGCTCCATGGACAGAGTTTCAGCAACCTCTGGGAGATGGTGAAGGACAGGAAAGCCTGGTGTGCCCCAGTCCATGGGGTCGCAAAGAGTTGGATATGACTGAGCAACTGAACAACAACAGACAGCTTGATTTTGTGAGATCCCATGACTTGGTCTCAGATACTTGTCATCTCACATTCAAATTAAGCCCTCTATACTTAGATTTTATTTGTGTTACTAGTGTATATCTTAATTTTAAAAATATTAGCAAATATTTTCTTGGTTTATTTTTTTAAGTCTTCACTATAGCTAGATAAAATGCAAGTCTATGTATAAAATGTAATTAACCAGCAATGAATAAAATATAATTAATCAGTGTTAAAGAACATTTTTATTTAAGATTATTGATTTTGGGGGCCACAATGATACTATACAATTAATATTATAAGGAAATGAACTTAAAAGAGTTAATCTGTATAAGAGCAGTTTTTCTCCCTCTACTAGAATATGATAACTATTTGGACAAGTTTAGCAAATCATTCACAGTGCACTTAACCCTGTGTTTTGAACATGATGTCCCTCATGCATAGCAGGTTGGTTGGGACAAAGGTAAATGACGGGCAAAGAGAAATAAAAAAAGAAGAAATAGTGGATACCATTTACTGAGCAGTCATTGCAGAATTTACATTGCAAGTACTGCTCTAGCCCCTTTTCATACATTATTACTTAATTCTCAGAAAACCCAGTGGTAGTTGGGTAGCGGAAGTTATTTTACATATAAGGGGAAAAAAGGAAGGAAGGGGAGAGAGAAGAGGAGAAGGGAATGAAGGAGGAAGTGAATGATTCAACCCTGTGTGTTGTCAGTGGAGAAGCAAAGCAGAGATAATGACCCTCCGTGGTCATGGAGGACCTCCGTGGTCATGGAGGACTCAGTATTGGAAGAAAATCTTGTAACTTGCAATGGAGGGCTCTTTAGTTTTCAATACTGATCTTAACAGTGACTTAGTAAAAGAACTGTGGAAAAGTCTAAAAGGTAATTTACTGCTTAGAACCAAAAACTGAAATAGGAGACACACTGCGGGAGCCTGAAAATGTAACCAGTGAATCCAGAGCATTATTATCATAAGAAGATGGGTTCAGTACTGCATGAAAGACTGCCTGCTGCTGCTACTGCTGCTAAGTCACTTCAGTTGTGTGCGACTCTGTGCAACCCCAGAGACGGCAGCCCACCAGGCTCCCCCGTCCCTGGGATTCTCCAGGCAAGAGTACTGGAGTGGAGTGCCATCACCTTCTCCAATGCATAAAAGTGAAAAGTGAAAGGAAGTCGCTCAGTCGTGTCTGGCTCAGTCGTGTCTGACTCTTCGCGACCCCATGGACTGCAGCCCACCAGGCTCCTCTGTCCATGGGATTTTCCAGGCAAGAGTACTGGAGTGGGGTGCCATCACCTTCTCCAAAAGACTGCCTACTAGACAAAAATAGAATTGTACACTTGAAATCCCAGTGTATATATGAATGAAACAAAACTTAGTAGGCACATTTTTGCCACTGTAATTCTGACAGAAATAGGTAGCAATATTAGATGAAAATCCATAAAAATACTAATTTTTTAAACATCAGAAATCTATCTGGGTAAAAATCCTCCATAAGGCCATATTTCAGAATTTGTAAAATGCACTTTATATTTTAGACTTTCCCACTTCTCAGAAAACAGATTCTTCCTTTGTCCTTTCAGAATTGTCAAAGAGACATATGCTACCTGATAGATTTTTCTTTCAACATCTATTCTCTAGCTATCTACTGTCATTTTTGACATAACAACATTTGAGTATGTAATACAGTAAATTGTTAGGGGGAAAAACAGTTTGCGCAGTGAATTTGTAGCTGAAGTACAATTGCAGTAACATGAATACATATCCCCTTCAGTTGTACGGTTTCTTTTAAGAACCAGGATGTCTGTTCTTATAGCAGAAATCTAGTCCATTAGAATCTGAGTGTCTGGAGAAGTGGGTTAAGACTACATAACTTGATAATGTATGTGACTGTTATATTAAATAGTGGGACTTTTGATGTGTGAATTGAGATTATTAACACTAAAGGTGATAATAAATACACTAATCCTAATTTATTATGCTTAAATAACCTGCTATTTGCTATAACACAAACACCTGCAAAATCTTCCACAAATGTGCTCAAAACCAACTTGCAAAACAAATAAGCCACCACCTACTGTTAAAAGGTAGTTTGAATATTTCAAAAGCAACAGCTTAATAAAGATTAAGGAGTCTAATAAGCTTTCACATTTCCTTAACAAAAAAGCTTTCAGGAGACACTAAGGAAGAGAAAATCATAGTGTTCAAATGTGCTGTGTAAAGTATGTTAATAAATATATGTAAGAGAGGTGGATTTTAATAACGATAACAAATACTGTTTTCTCACCAATGACTACCCGTGAGGCACGTTCTTAAGTCGACTTGCATGGCTGCTGCTATTTGTCAAAATTCGCTTCATCACTTATAGTCTCAGAGTTCTTTTCCTTTTAGCTCAGTGTTGTGATGGAATCAATACAAATCTGCTCTTAAAATATCTGTCTCTGACCTGTGTTTGTTTTAAACTGCATCATTCATAATAGTGATGGATAGGTTATGCTATTCCTCTTTGTCTGCACAAAGCGCCATAGCATAAAAAGCGCATATATTTTATGCCCAAGGTCAGCAGAAAATTAATGGATAAAGAGCTAGATAAAATGGAGTTCAAGCTGAATGGTCTGAGTGCGCTCTACAGGGTACAGACCAGGCAGGCGGTACAAAGCCCATTACACTTAAACACTCTTGAAGCATTTCAGAAGTAGAATCGTTTCCACAGGCTAACACATAAAAGCACCAAGCTCTCTCATAAAAGCACCGAGCTGCCACAAAGAGCCCACAGGAATGCACAAAGTGCTCCTTTTCCTGGGTTCCCATGGCATACTCCATCTAAGCAATAAGCCTATTTTTTACCATAAACAATAATCCTATTTGCTGTTTATTGCTAGGGTTGAACAAGTTATGCTTTCTTGTCATTAGTAAACTCTTTTATAGTAAACTCCTCTTTTAAGGCTTTCCTGCTAACACTCTCTACTGCTCCACCCAGCTTTTCCTGGTGAGCGCTAGGTCTCCCTAAAGGGGTAAGGTGAGCTGGTTCCAACGAGAGCAAAGCTTCATAGTCAACAGTTGCACTCTATTTTCTGGAATATTCAACTGCAGACATATGGAAGCAAACTAAGCAGAAATTAAGGGGTGGAGGGAGGATGAGAATTCTAAAATAAAAACCATCTATGGGTTTCGATGATCACTTATAGTATCTATACATAAATATACCAAAAAAAAAAAGTATTCTGCAGAGTGAAGTAACTCAAAACCAGTGGTTTTCTTCATGTACCTTGCTAGGAGAACAATATTACATTTCTGAGGCAGTAACAATTAAGCAAAGTCACAGTGGAATTTTTTTTTTTAATCTGTCTTTCTAGATTTAGAAAACCAGTATGTAATGAATAGATAAGTGAATTTCTTCCCCTCATGTTTGCTTTGTTTTAAGGGAAACTCATAGTTAACAGCTATGATTTGTCCCTATAGTAAAGCCTGTGGAACTGTATATATAAACTGCTCTGTAAGCTCGGGAAATTGCCCATTATCTCCGAGAGGATGCTCTGATAAGAGTCTATCAGCACAAAGCCAAAACTCATCCTGAGCATCGAGAGAGGACTTTCTGGTGACAGCTCTTGCTCACGTCTCTTTCAGGCCGATTATACGGCACCAGAAAATTAGGTGAAAAAGCTAAACTTAGAAAAGAACTAAAGTTGGTGGGAACAAAAATTACATTTTAGGTGGTGATAAAGAAATTAAACCCAGCACTCAACAATTGTGACTCTGAATACAAAATGCTTTTTTCCCCCCACATCATTTATAAACAGATACAGGCAGTATTCTGTGAGTTCTCTTATTAAATATAATAAGCAAGTTCTCATGTCAGTAAAGCTGGATTAAACTCTTTAGTTAGCCACCAATGGGGTGTGGCTGACTCAGAACTTTATTTTACAAATAAAGAAACTGAAGCAAAAAGATTAGTAAGAGTCAGAAAATAATCTCTAAGATCTCCTCTACCCTAACAAACAGCAAAACCAAGCTCTCCCCCAAATCTTCTATGATGCTCTCTTAACATAAACAGGTCCAGGTTTATGATCTGAGGAGAGAGGGGTTTGCTTATCAATAGCATTGCAGAAATAAGACTTTCTGCACCACATCCACAGGACAGTCACGTACATGAAATGACTTCAGGGAAATTCCTCATTTAGGGAAAAAGCAATTATGAGGAATTTGCAAGGACCATAAAATTTTTTTAAAATAGTAATAAAAGGCTGAGATGAAGAATAATGGTCCACAGCTACAAAGAGAATAAACTAAGATTAAACATCACAAAAAATTCTACAAGGGGGGTTAACAGAGGAACTGCTCAGAGAAGTACTCAAGTCATCCTCATTAGACGCACTGAGAAATAGATTAGATAACAACCTACTAGGAAGACTAGAGAAGCCCCTTCTGAATTATATGTGTACTTTCTGGCTTGAAAAAAAAAAAACAAACAGTTAATGGACAATGTAACAACATTTCCAACATCAAAAGAATGAAGAAAAGTTCAGTTTGTTGGGTTTCAGGAGACTGGGGAGACCCCAAATTATCTCATACAAAGCTGCAGGCCTTCTCAAAAGTCAGTCCATTCTGGGTCCATAGCAATTAGCCAGATAAGTCCCATTAATATTAAAACTGGCTTAAAGTCAGATTGAATGTGTTTTGTTTTTTTTTTCCTCAATTCAAAATAAATGGAGCCATCTTTCTTGACTATTAACCATATCTCTAACCTTCAGGAAAACTGCTTTTGTTTCACTTTTTCTACCTGTAATATGGAAATACTAACAGCTCTTCTCTCTCCCCTAAAAATGCTGCATAATTTGTATCACTTAAGTAAAAACATTAGTAGGAGTATTTAGGAAGCACTGCTATTTATTCTGCACTTTTCACCTATGCAAAACATTTTCTAACTACTGTTCAATATCATGACTACAATATGAATGAGGCTAATATTTACATTTTGTTTATATTTCAATCTAGTAGAATAATTTTAGAATTCATGTGTGCATAAACTTAGCAGAAAATAATCTAATGAATATTTTACATTTCATTTCATCCTTATCTGTGCTGATACTTGGCAGTTCCAGAGACAACCTTCAGTCTTCCTCAATATAAAACCATTTCTGTCATATTCTATTAATGCTTCAGATGCCATCTCAATTCCTGTGCCAACCTGTTAATGCCTAGATATACTGCCAAGGACAAGCTATACCATTCACCTTCTAGTCTTTCTGATTGAAACCAGTCTTGACTGATCTCAAAATAAACTAGAAGCAAAAAATAGCCACTTCTTAAAATTACCAAAATCATCCTGATCAAAATATCAGTAACTGGTGTGTGCTAAGTCGCCTCAGTTGTGTCCAGCTCTGGGCGACCCTATGGAGAGCAGCGTCCCATAATAACAAAGCTCTACTGACGCTGTCAATCCAGAAGCACACAGTTCCCAAAAAGTGGCTCTATAAGGTGATCAATTTGGATATTATCTACTATTGCAGCTGTTATAACACTGACCTCCCTCCTCCAACAGATTCATGGGGATGCATTATTTCCTGATGGCAATATTTAGAAGGCCCTGAAAACTGCCTTAACTATTTCAATAAGGAATAATGAATTAAATAAGATAAAAGGACATGAAATAATAAAATGTCCATTAAAGCATTTTAATCTCAGAAGTTTGAAAGCACCAAGGGGACATTCTATCTATTAGGTGTTTTTACATCGCAAAAGGAAGGTTAATATCTGAGAGAAGAGATATTTTTCTTAAACTTTCAGATATTTTGTTATTACTTAGAGCTCAGTGCACAGTTCCTGTGGGTTCTTTTCACTTTAGTCCACTCAGAGAAATGAATATACATTTTCACCAGACATGCACTCTTCCCCCAAAGCTATTAAAACTCAATCGCTCAATTAATTGCCAATCTCACTTAAATGACTCATTGCTGAACTCCAAGCAAACTTTATCTAAAACCAAGTGATATGCTGACTTTCATAAGTAGTCACAATTTTTAAAATAAATTTAAAAAAGAAGGATGTGCATGTCCAAGAGAGGAAGGACTTTTATTAATTAGAAAATCACTATTATCAGAGAAATGCAAATCAAACCCACAATGAGCTACCATTTCACGCCAGTCAGAATGGCTGCTATCCAAAAGTCTATAAGCAATAAATGCTGGAGAGGATGTGGAGAAAAGGGAACCCTCTTACACTGTTGGTGGGAATGCAAACTAGTACAGCCACTATGGAGAACAGTGTGGAGATTCCTTACAACCTAGAAATAGAACTGCCTTATGACCCAGCAATCCCACTGCTGGGCATACACACCAAGGAAACCAGAACTGAAAGAGACACGTGTACCCCAAAGATCATCGCAGCACTGTTTATAATAGCCAGGACATGGAAGCAACCTAGATGTCCATCAGCAGATGAATGGATAAGACAGCTGTGGTACATATACACAATGGAGTATTACTCAGCCATTAGAAAGAATACATTTGAATCAGTTCTAATGAGGTGGGTGAAACTGGAGCCTATTATACAGAGTGAAGTAAGTCAGAAAGAAAAACACCAATATAGTATACTAACGCATATATTTGGAATTTAGAAAGATGGTAACAATAACCCTGTATGCGAGATAGCAAAAGAGACACAGATGTATAGAACAGTCTTTTGGACTCTGGGAGAGGGCGAGGGTGGGATGATTTGCGAGAATGGCATTGAAACATGTAATTTATCACATGTGAAATGAATCACCAGTCCAGGTTCAATGAATGATACAGGATGCTCGGGACTGGTGCACTGGAATGACCCAGAGGGATGGGATGGGGAGGGAGGTGGGAGGGTTACGCCATGGGATTTAACCCATGGCGGATTAAATCAATGTATGGTAAAACCAATACAATATTGTAAAGTAAAAAAATAAAACTGAGATTGAAATTAAAAAAAAAATCACTATTATATAAATAAAGACAGGTAACAGCAAATTAATCCAGCATCAGGCATAAAGTCACAGGGACAATCTGGTCATCTATTTTATTAAAGTGATGCAATTAGACCACACATCAGATCTGACAACAGTTATCGTACTCTGAGAACACCTTTCCATACTTTAGACTGCAAACAAGTAGAGGATCTCTACGTCTGAACTTAATAAGGCAAAGTTTTAAAGTTTGTACTTAAACTACAGGTTTTATTTACCAAGAGTGACTTAGATTTTTCCTGAATGTAACTCAGATTGCATGTGAACATGAGAGAGAATGAAAGAATATGATTATTTATCTATATATATCAAACAGGGCCTGACTAAATTTAGTTCACAGAATCGTTTTGGCACATTCCTACACCTTCTCCTCACTCCCTAACACCTTGCCTCAAATTTTCACAGAAAAAAAACAGTGATTTCATTCTAAGAGTATAGCAAATTCATTAAATAATTCTATATGGAGAAACCAACATACACATTCATGTTATACTGAAGGACCCTTTTGTGCACTGTTTTTTTCTTAATTCTTCAAAATGAATTATAGGTCAATAAGCATTACTTACGACTCTGTCCTTTCCCCCACCCTATGTGCCTTTATCAGATGAAAATTTCAGTCCAGACTGACATCTCTAAAAATGTAGCTGCAAAGAAGACTTAATCTGTTTATTTTGTGAGTGGCAAAGAAGTATTTAAGCCCACAAAATTTCCATTAAAATGCAAGAAAAATTACTAAGCATATCTATTGCTCAAGAATAATTTAGACAGGGAAAAAGTAACTGCCCAGGTTTTGAAAAGGTGTTTAAGTCGCAAAAAGAAATAGAAAATGGTAGTAATAAATGTAGTGATTCTAAACCTTTATTAAATACAGTTGACCCTTGAACAATGTGGGGGCTGGGGCACTGAACCTCTGCACAGTCGAGAATCCATACATAACTTATTGTCTGCCCCCCATATACGAGATTCCTCTGTATCTACATATCCACAGTTCCCTGGACCCTACAGTATTGTACCACATGTCCTAAGCACTGTGTTAGGTGTTAAGGAAGAAGACCAGCCTGGGCTGGTTCCTCACAAGGCTGAGTTTTGGATGTAGTTTTGCTTAACAGGAAAGGTGCTGCAAACATTTTAGCAGAAAAATGACTTGTGTCAATTTATATTTACAAATGAGATATCCCCAATAGCCTTTTAATCCTCCAATATTATAATGGATAGAATTCCACATGCATGCATCTTATGGAATAATATCTGCACAAACTATTTATCTATTCTTCTAACACCAAATCCCAAAATGTTGGAAGATTACTGAAGGCTTTTTTGTTTCCTCTTAAATATTAATGCACACACTTTTCAAGCAATTGTTGACACATAATACCTGCAGCAATTTCTGATTCTATCATGTTTGTAAAACATAATGTCAATATCTATAATAACTATAAACACACGATATTAAGTTTTGTTATAGTACCACTTCCAACTTACTGGAATAATTCTGCATTTCAAACAGGCTTCCAAAATAGATTCATACTATATGATGTTTGCTGGGGAAAATGGCAGTGGCTTTATGGTTATGATTTGGAACTTTAATAATTACCTATTATACTTTATGTTGTTTCTGATGTTTTCTA
This sequence comes from Bubalus kerabau, assembly GCF_029407905.1. Lineage (NCBI taxonomy): Eukaryota > Metazoa > Chordata > Mammalia > Artiodactyla > Bovidae > Bubalus > Bubalus kerabau. The sequence goes on along the minus strand of NC_073627.1, from coordinate 101,760,754 downwards.
CAATTTCACATTTCAGATGCTCCTAATATTATAAAGTCAAGATAAATAGAACTTCTGTAGATTGAGGCCATAATAATTAATTTAGTGTTATGTGTGATTCTATTTTTGTGTCTAGGTAGCTAGATACAAGTATAGGAATATTCTGGTGTTAGATAAATATCTAAATACACCGACAAAATAATCCATATTTTCACATCCATGTTTCTTCCCTGAATATCTCTGGTTGCACATTTCACAGACAGAAAGTCAAATTATTCCTCACCGTCAAAGCTTCATGAATATATGCTATTCTCTGAAGGCCCAATCTCAGCACATGCCTCCATCAAACCAGTAGGCCAACCTAGAAAGTAACTTTGTGGGTTATTTTTCCTTTGTGGCCATATCCAATTGCTACTGATTCTGCCTTTTGAGTTACCCCATCTCTCTCTCCTCTTTCTCCCCACTGCTACTAACCCTCATCATGAACATTCTATTTTAACTTCAGTACTGAATTTATCCCATCCATTCTGCCTCCACAATGCAGTAAGAGCCATCTTTCAAAACTGCAAAAACTTCAACCTGGGTTTTCCTGATTGGAATATTTTTCCTTTAAAGGCTACCCTCAACCTCTCTTACTTTCCTTTTTCCACTTTCCCTGACATGGCTTGAACTGCCAACTATTACAACTTAGAGCTCTGTAAATACACCACATTGCTTCTGCCAATGCCATTCTCTCAGCCAGGAGTACTTTAAAATGGTCTGCTTAGAGAACTCCATGGGATCTTTCATACCTTAGCTCAAGTGTTAGATCCTTTGAAAAGCCTCCCTAACTTCTTAAATCAATTGATCATCTCCTATTTCCATTCTGGCAGCATCTTCAATTCATCTTTGTCATTCTACTTACACTCAACCACAGTGGTTCTAAAGACAGGACCAGAGTAGCAGTTTCAGCATCACTGGGAACTTATTAGACATGCAAATTCTTGGGCCCCAACCCAAGTCTACTGAATCAAAAAGTAGAAACAGAACCCAACCATCTATGGTTTAACAAGCCTTCCAGGAGATTCTGACACATATTTATATTTGAGAACTCCTGTTCTACTAAAATCACATATTTCCGTGTGATCTCTACATCTAATTGAGATTACCTTGATGACTTTCATCTCCCTTCCTTTTCTCTGAATATACAATGCACATTGTTGAACATAAGAGAAAATATACTGACATTTAGTTTGGGATTTCATCATGAATTTAGTGGTACTTTATACAGGCTCTTAACACATCCAAGCACTGTATATAGGGTACTCATTTGAAACCTGAAGGTTATCAGTGTTACACAGTAGTATACACAAGTATTGCCAGAAGTTATCCCAGGACACATTTGCCATGAATAGTGACTAAGAATCTATGAAGTTGCTTCTATGCAAGACCATAGGATCAGGATTATTAACTCCAGTTTAATAAGTTTATAAACTGAGATACGTGGCAGAAAATACTAAAACGTAATACAGACAGTTACTACCTGGTAGAAACTGCTTTTTAAAGGAATAACACCATGTTATTTGAAAGGAATTCTTGCCATTCTACTAAAAATATTTAGTAGAGAAGAATTACATGGTAATCCTGTTTACCTCAGCATTTTCTTTAATAATTACCGTGTGCAAAGGCATTGTAAATCACACTTGGGGGTGGAAAATAGAGCACAGAATGTAACACCCAGTCCTAACTTCAAATACTTCACCATTTGGAAATACAACTTGAAAGATTTTAACTGTTGTGGTGAGACCCTGATTAACACTGCTTAGGCAAAAAATTGCAGCCTTTCGTCTCCTCCACAAATGTCTACACCATAGCTGATAACCAGGATCTCTACATGTTCTTCACTACAGAATTTGTTGTGCTGATATCCTACAGAAATTTTCTGAGAGAGTAGTTTGGTGTGCTTGCAACCACTGCATTGAATTAGAAATCTGATAATAACTACAGCTTTTTAATATTATACATAGACTTCTAAGAAGCCAAATGTTAACTATGTCTAATAAACACAAAGGATATAGAGGAGTTTGGGACTTCTGAACAACTGCATCCTCAGCTGATGGTTTACAAACATGACGTATAAGTGGTCCTTCACTCATAGCAACTTCTCATCACATAAATGTCTCTGAGGGATATGATGGCAAAGTTCAACTAATATTAATTTGAATAACAAATGATGATAGGGAAATAAGAGGAAAAGAGATATTCTATGACATAATACCTTATAAAATCATTTGATACAGAACAGTATTTTGTTTTAAATGCAGAGCTGTTGCTTAACTAACGTTTCTGAGTGGTTATTCATTTTAATGTTTCCATGAATCATTCTTTATGATACATAAGAATATAATATATTCTTTAAAATATATTTTTAAAGAATATTAAAGGCATTAAGAACAGTTTTCAAAAGAGGTTTCAAAGACTCATGTGCTGATAGACAGGAAAGATTTACCAGATGGTGCAAAAGAAGACCAGGGAATTACGTGGAAGGAATAGCAGGTGGATGTATACACTGGGAGAAATAGAGAATACTTAGTGGGACTGGACAGCATTTATGATGGGAAAAACTGTTGCTGGGGTGGGTGGGAGCCCAGAGGTCCTGCTAACAGTTTGCTCCTCATCCCACCAGTAAACCATCAAAGATATGTAAACAGGGCAGTGACGTGATCAGATTTCATGCCTGGGCTGTAGTCATGAACATTTAAAGTGTTTCAGGGACTTAAAGAGCTCTTAAGTCATTCTACAAATGTGCAGCAAGAAAGTCAGTGTAAAGAGAGAAATACATTTCTATTAACAACAGATAATGTCAGATATTTAGAGAGAATACATGAAATTAACTAAATATTTAACGCAAAAGTGTTATCATTAGCAGTAGATATGAGAAAAGAAAATGTAGACTTGCCTTTGAAAACTAAATAAGATACTATGCAAAGAAAATAAGCACTGCAGTTGAGATAACTGGGAAATGAAGACAGATTTGAAGGAATACATATCTTTAAAACACTGAAGCACTAAGAAAATAGCTTAGAACACAGCAGCACAATCACCTAAATTAACAGACCTAAAAAGTAAAGTGATAAGAGCAATTAAGTTTTCCTTGTGCAATACTGACCCAAGATATTTTGTTTCTTCAGTTTTGAATATATGCTGCAGCTTGCAGTCCCGCATAAATTTCTTATTGTTGCAAATGAAAAGAACACCTGAACACAGAGGTAACATAGAACATGATGCAATGAAACAGTCAAAGTTGTTTTTGACAAGTTAATACAAAATAACCTTAAATGGGAGTTGTCCATTATGACACCATTTTCAGCCCTATTTTAAGTAGTGAGCTATGATTTACAAAATTGTGTAATTACAGAAAATAGCTACCTGACCATGGAGCTACTTGCAAATACAACAAAATGGTTGTTATACAATCAGTTGTATAAAAGCACCTTTGTATCAGTTCAGTTCAATTGCTCAGTCCTGTCCAGCTCTTTGCAACTCCATGGACTGCAGCACACCAAGCTTCCCTGTCCATCACCAGATCCCATAGCTTACTCAAACTCATGTCCATTGAGTCAGTGATGCCACCCAACCATCTCACCCTCTGTCCACCCCTTCTCCTCCTGCCTTCAATCTTTCCCAGCATCAGGGTCTTTTCCAATGGATCAGTTCTTCACATCAGGTGGCCAAAGTATTGGAGTTTCAGCTTCAGCATCGGTTCTTCCAGTGAATATTCAGGACTGATTGCATTTAGGATGGACTGGTTGGACCCTGTTTCCAACCAGTCCTAGGGACTGAGAGTCCTAGGGACTCTCAAGAGTCTTCTCCAACACCACAGTTCAAAAGCATCAATTCTTTGGTGCTCAGCTTTATTTATAGTCCAAATCTCACATCCATACATGACCACTGGAAAAACCATAGCCTTAACTAGACAGACCTTTGTTGGCAAAATAATGTCTCTGTTTTTTAATATGCTGTCTAGGTTGGTTGTAACTTTTCTCCCAAGGAGCAAGCGTCTTTTAATTTCATGGCTGCAGTCACCATTGGAGAACAAGAAATTAAAGTCTCTCACTGTTTCCACTGTTTCCCATCTATCTGGCATGAAGTGATGTGACCAGATGCCATGATCTTAGTTTTCTGAATGTTGAGTTTTCAGCCAACTTTTTCACTCTCCTCTTTCTCTTTCATCAAGAGGTTCTTAAATTCTTCTTTGCTTTCTGCCATAAGGATGGTGTCACCTGCATATCTGAGGTTATTGATATTTCTCCCGTCAATCTTGATTCCAGCTTGTGCTTCCTCCAGCCCAGCGTTTCTCATGATGTACTCTGCATGTAAGTTAAATAAGCAGGGTGACAATACAGCCTTGACGTACTCCTTTTCCTATCTGGAACCAGTCTTTTGTTCCATGTCCAGTTCTAACTGTTGCTTCCTGACCTGCATACAGGTTTCTCAAGAGGCAGGTCAGGTGGTCTGGTATTCACATCTCTTTCAGAATTTTCCAGAGTTTGTTGTGGTCCATATATCAAAGGCTTTGGCATCGTCAATAAAGCAGAAGTAGATATTTTTTCTGAAACTCTCTTGCTTTTTCGATGATCCAATGGATGTTGGCAATTTGATCTCTGGTTCCTTTGACTTTCCTAAATCCAGCTTGAACATCTGGAAGTTCATAGTTCACGTACTTTTGAAGCTTAGCTTGGAGAATTTTGAGCATTACTTTACTAGCATGTACACAGCATGATCATCTAGTGATAATCCATGTGGTCAGATGACCTTTGCATAGAATAATTATACACACACACACACACACATAAGATGTTATTGAAAGACCGAAATAAACTTTTTGGCTAACCCTATAAAATATGTATGGGGGGGTTCCCTAGTGGTTCAGATGGTAAAGAATTTGCCTTCAATGTGGGAGACCTGCATTCGATCCCTGGGTCAGGAAGATCCCCTGGAGAAGGAAATGGCAACCCACTCCAGTATTCTTGCCTGGAGAATCCTATGGACAGAGGACCTATGGGCTACAGCCCATGGAGTTGCAAAGAGTCAGATACAGCTCAGCAAGTAACACTTTCACTTTCTTTCTTTCATAAAATATGCATTTTGCATATTTATATATGCATATACATATACATTTATATATGCATATAAGTGTATACATATAAATATATACATGCATATGTGTGTGTGTGCATTCACGTGTGTGTGCCTGCTCAGTCATGTCTGACTCTTTGCTACTCCACAGATTGTAGCCCACCAGGCTCCACTGACCATGGAATTTCCCAGACAAGAATACTGGAGTGGGTTGCCCTTTTCTATTCCAGGGGATCTTCCTGATCCAGGTATTGAACTCCTGTCTCTTGTATCTACTGTACTGGCAGGTGGATTCTTTACCACTGCCCCACCTATATACATGGATATGTGTGTGTGTGTGTGTGTGTGTGTGTGTGTGTGTGTGTGTGATGTTTTAATGGGTAGTTAACTGGGCTGAAATTTTCTTGAGCAATGAAGGAAGAAATAACTGCTTTTGTAGCCGTTCTATGAAAGCTGGAAGCCAAATATGGTTGATTATATATGCACTGATATCCTGTTCTCCAGTAGACTTGGTGAACAAACAATGAAAAGCAGTTTTGTGGTTGATATTAACATCCTAATTTTCAGTAATTTGAAAATTAGATATTGTACTGTCATATTCATATTTACATGGCATACACTGTACTAAAAAGAATGTTTTTAGCTCAATAACTGATTGCTACTGAGAACAGTCCAAAGAATCAGCTCTAGGACAGTGAGTACCCAGAAGCTGGATACACATAGATAAACCCAAAACATGCACTAATCTTTCAAATCAATAAATAGAAAAAGACTTACTAAACCTAAAGAAAGCAAAGAGTAATAGGAAAGATTAGAAACTAGTGAAATATTTTAAAAAAAACATTAAAAAGAATAATAAAACAAAATTATCAATTGACACTATAATTTAAAAAAAGAGACACTGATGTATAGAACAGTCTTATGGACTCTGTGGGAGAGGGAGAGGGTGGGAAGATTTGGGAGAATGGCATTGAAACACGTAAAATATCATGTATGAAACGAGTTGCCAGTCCAGGTTCGATGCATGATACTGGATGCTTGGGGCTGGTGCACTGGGATGACCCAGAGGGATGGTATGGGGAGGGAGGAGGGTTCAGGATGGGGAACACATGTATACCTGTGGCGGATTCATTTTGATATTTGGCAAAACTAATACAATTATGTAAAGTTTAAAAATAAAATAAAATTTAAAAAAATAAATGGAATAGAAAAAAAAGGAAATAGGAATAAATATAACTCAAAAAATAAAAGGAGGGAGAGAGTAAAAGATAATTTAGATTTTTAAATATTCAATAGAATAATAAGAAAAAAAGGTTATGTGCATAAATTTCAAAAGTTAAATGAAAGTAAGGCCCCAGAGATGTAAATTATTGAAATTGACAAGGTTTTAAAAATGGTCATGATAAAGAAACTAGAAAAGGTTCCCATAAAAGCTTGGGAACTCACTCTAGGACAGAAGCAGTGCTTCAAATCAGAGAAAGAATGGACTAGTCAAGAAATAGAGTTGGAAAAACTATGTATCCAGGTAAAGAAACAAAATTACATTACTACTTCACACCAGAGGAAAGTCAACTTCCAATGAGTTAAAGATGCAAATATGAAAAATTCAATCTTGTTGATTATAATATATTTATAACTTTGGCACAAAAATAGTTTCTTAGACATAATGAGAAAGCAATAATCATTAAGAAAGACTGATATATTTGACTAAACAAAAATTAAAAACTCGAAATCAGTTTAAGCAAAACAAATCATTACAAGGTAATAGGATAGTCTTAGACCTAGAGACTAGATTTGCAATGTATCTAACTCAGAATTAGTAAAGGAACTTTTATACACTAATAACAATAATGATCTAATATGGAAAAATGGAAAAGGACAATAACTAACAACTTACAGAAGATGAAATGCAAATTAAGTATAAGCATATATTCAGCTTCATTAGGAACCATGGAAACAATTTATTAATGAGACAAATTTGGAAATATCTATTAAAGTTGAAGAGTCTTCTTTTTAATATAATTTATTTATTTATTTATTTTGCTATTCAGTTTCACAAATTAAACAGGCAAATTTCTGGAGAATTTCTCCCTTATGTAAATAAAGAGACACATGTAAGAATAACAACTGCAGTACTATTTAGAGCTTGAAATAACCAGAAATCACCTAGAGGCTAATTAACTTAAAAAGGATTAACAAACTATGATTTATTAATTCAATGGAATATTTAAGGAAATAAAAATCAATGATCTAGACTATAGGTTTTAATAAGGACATTTTCTCCAAAGGAACTGACATTAGCACGTAATTTTGTTCTTTATAGTCTGATTATTTTATGGATTTTTAAAGTGTAATACTGAACACACAAACCAAGTAGAATACCATTTATGTAAATTATAATGTCAACTTATGTAAAGCTTTAAAACATGAAAAACTATGCTAAATATTATTTAAGACAAATGCATATGTATTAGGTATACAGACTTTCATGTAGATAATATATACTAAGATTAGGTCACTCTGTTCTTTGGTGAGAGAAGTGGGAGAAGTGAATAAAAGAGAATGGACAAACAAAAATGACTTTTAAAAAAAAATCTAATGTGACACAACAGTAGGATTTATTTTTTTTTAATTTTATTTTATTTTTAAACATTACAAAATTGTATTAGTTTTGCCAAATATCAAAATGAATCCACCACAGGTATACATGTGTTCCCCATCCTGAACCCTCCTCCCTCCTCCCTCCCCATACATATAGATATCTGTCCATTATTTTATTTTCTGTACTTTTTAAATTTTATATTCAGAAAGCAAAGTTTATTTTACCAGCACCTCCCTAAAATATACATTCTATACTCAACCATAGGAATCTAAACTATTTTTGCAGTCATATCAATGACAAAAGAAATCCTTACCTATAAACAAAGCCTTTCAGTTATAGCTTACAATGAAGCCCTGGACCACTATGGTGAATAGAAAAGAATCCCAGATCCTAGCCTCTTTTTCAATTGCTTCTGTGTATATAATATATATCGGTGTTGATAGTCCTTTGTTTAGTTACTGTGTGAAAGTCTCTCAGCCGTGTCTGACTCTTTGGGACCACACAGACTGTAGCCTGCCAGGGTCCTCTGTTCATGGAGTTCTCCAGGCAAGAATTCTGGAGTGGGTTACCATTCCCTTCTCCAGGGGATATTCCCAATCCAGGGATCGAACCCAGGTCTCCCGCACTGCAGGCAGATTCTTTACCATCTGAATCACCAGGGAAGCCCTGTTTTGTTACTAAAAATAACACACACACAGACACACATGCATTTCCCTAAATAACCATGTTGTCACTGATAATGCCATTCTTTCACATGTGAGCATTCTGGAACTCAATAAAAATAATATTGCTTTTTACTATCTCAGAGAGGGAAAATATTACTTCTTAAAAAACACCCCCTTAAGATGTTTTCTCTTAAGAGGAAAGTTGTTCATTCATGCACTTGGACTTTTTCACATATTTAAAAGATTTTATATATTTTTTCCAGTATTTTAAAATAGTGTTTTCCCTCAGCCTTTACACTCAACATGCTAGTAAGGTGAAGGTAAAGGTAAGGTGAAGTCGCTCGGTCGTGTCCGACTCTTTACGATCCCGTGGACTGTAGCCTACCAGGCTCTTCCATCCATGGGATTTTCCAGGCAAGAGTGCTGGAGTGGATTGCCATTTCCTTCTCCAGGGGATCTTCCCAACCCAGGAATCGAACCCAGGTCTCCTGCATTGCAGGCAGACGCTTTACCATCTGAGCCACCGGGGAAGCATGCTAGTAAGTTGTGTGCAAATATTACAAATGTCACTTCTTAAATAGCAGGAAATAACTCGTGGCTTTCAATAAAATGTGTGTCATGTGAAATTTTCAAGATTGGTCTTAAAAACGTGAAATTGAGTTAGCCATCTCTGTGCTGTGCTTAGTCGCTCAGTGTCTGACTCTTTGTGACCCCATGGACTGTAGCCCACCAGGCTCCTCTGCCCATGGGAATTCCCCAGGCAAGAATACAGGAGTGAGTTGCCATTTTCTCCTCCAGGGAATCTTCCCAACCCAGGGATTGAACCCAGGATTCCTGCTTTGCAGGCGGATTCATTACCGTCAGAGCCACCAGGGAAGTCTTAGCGCTCTCTAGAGAACTGAATTCTTTAAACGTTTAACTGCAGGGTTACGAAAGGAGAGAAAAGTAAAGGCACAGTATTGAAAGCTGCTTGATGGCTAGAGAGTTCTTCGGCTCCAACATGAAAGAGCTTCACTGTCCAGAGTCAGTCTCCTGTGATGGCTCTGGCAAGGTTCAGTCACCGCGCTGCACTAAACAATAGTCACTCTATTACTGGTTTCCTTTTGAGCCATTCAGACAACACTGTCTCCTGTTTTTGAAGAGTCTCAGGTATGAGTGTTTAAGGCATGAAGACAGAGTTTGGATGCCATTAGGATGTGAGTAGATATGTGGGATTTAACTTCATTTTGAGTCACATCAATGATTCCACTGGACCACAACCATCACCTTACTTTGAAAACAGACTGTATGTCAATGTTCATGATAGTCTTTGCTTGCCCAGATGAAATGCATATATTCTAGTAAAATCATGAATTTTTGCCAATTTAAAAAGATACCTTAATAAACAGATCAGTCCTGGGTGTTCATTGGTAGGACTGATTTTGAAGCTGAAACTCCAATACTTTGGCCACCTGATGTGATGAGCTGACTCATTTGAAAAGACCCTGACGCTGGGAAAGATTGAGGGCAGGAGGAGAAGGGGACGACAGAGGATGAGATGGTTGGATGGCATCACCAACTCGATGAACATGGGTTTTGGTGAACTCCAGGAGTTGGTGATGGACAGGGAGGCCTGGCGTGCTGCAGTTCATGGGGCTGCAAAGAGTCAGACACGACTGAGCTAATGAACTGAACTGAACTGAATAAATAAAAAAAAAATAGAGAGAGAGAGAGGCAATTCTGTTGATTAAATGCTTACAATGCACCAGGCACTTCTGAGTCTTTGCCTGAATTATTTCATTATATTTTTCAAAAGTCCTATGGGTTGGGCCATAACCTTACTTTATATAGATCAGGAAGTTGTGACAGATCCAATCATCTCATAAATCCACTTGTCCTCTCTGTACAGTGGTTTCTCCCTCAATCAACAAGAGATTAAAATTTTATTTTAACCAATTATACTTGTAAACAAATTGTGAATATTAACAGACACTAATTTTTTAAATCATTTATAACGTCCTGTGGGTTATCAAGTAAAAGACCATATAAACCACACTGCTGCTTCTTCATTAAGTCCCCAGCAGCCCGTGTGCACTCTTCTCTGATTTGTGTTCCATAGAACAAGTAGTCTGTACTACCGACCTCACAATGGAGACTTAAACTGTTCTCTGTAGTGGCCTTGTTTCACCCACCTCTTCTAGACTGAGGTCAAAGACAGCTGATCCAAAAAAGAAAAAAATAAATAAAATAACACGCTGACTTGGTTAGATCATTCCATTTTAAGTATTCAAAAGGTAAGTCCCCAAGACAGTGTGACTCTTCAGAGAGCTCATTAAGTGGGAAACAGAAAGGGAATTTACCTCTCTAACCACTATTCACCTCAACAAACAACCTGTTTTCCCCTCAAGATCACTGCACGTTCCTTTGGTTTCTATTGCTTCCCACAATATTTGCCTTGTGTTGGACCCAATATACACTTAAATTTTAATATTAATACAGGATTTTAAGGTCTTAGACATAGAATTCAAAGAGGTCCATCTGATCCAGGCTCTTCACTTTACCCACAGAGAAATTGAAACTAAGACTCAGCAGAAGACCAGGGTCACACTTCATTCTTATTTTAGGTTATTCAACCACTTGCAAACCATATGTCAGCACAGGCAGCAGCTACAGGCACTGGCACATTTCTTACCATTATTTAGATTTTAGCTTTGGTTTCTTAGGTTTCTAGGAAGTCTGTTCACTTCTAAACAATAAACAAAGTAATGCCAGAATTTCTTCCAACTTCACTAACCTCTTTCCAGTGCTCCAGGAAGAGAATAAGTTTATATTGGCTTTTGCCACTGCAGCAGTTAAATACACTTGTGAAATCTGAAAGTGTGTAATGACATAATAATTTGAGTAAAACTAGTAAAATATAGCCATTCTATTATCATAGTCCTTACAAGTTTCCTAATCATATAAACTTTAATGGAAAATTGAATGAGAGGGAAAAGTCAAATTAAATTCAATAGACTGGAAGTTCTCTTATATCCCAGGAGGAAAATAAAGACATGGCTACTTTTGAAATACCTTGACCTCAACGGCCCTGGAAAGCTGTATGTGGTCTTTGCAGCCAAGGAACCAAGAAATCAGAAACACGTGTTTCAAGAAAGGAACAAACCACTCAGTGAAAAGGGACAAAGCTTAAACAAAGTTCTATAAGTGCAAATTTCCACTGTGGCAAATAATTTTTTCAATGTATCTTTCCATTGATTAGATGAAAACCATAAATTCTCGAAGATGTCAGCAGACACTGGAAATAATCAAGCCGGTAGGATTAAACAGCAAATAATAGCTTTCTGTGTCCCAGGCAGGGTCTAGTGACAACAATCAGCCAGTGACCGACCGGGCTCTTCTCCCCAGAACACATGCACCACGCGTGTGACAATTTTAGGTAAACCTGATCTTTGAATATGTGGTATAATTGGCTTTAAGGATTTTCTTTTACTGTGCCTTCTACCCATGAGAATGAAACCCAGTAAAGCTAGGCTAATTTGCATTTTGAAATTTCATTGTGTTTTATTTTCCTTTAGAGGGTTCTTGTTACAGAAGAGCTTCATTAACTCAATTAGGCATGATCCAGTAGGCCCGTACAAATTAGGCTAGCCACAGTATCTTTAGAATGGACAAAAATAAGAAGCCAGCTGTACTCTGTATATTTTGAAGGAAATCGTACCAGCTGACATTTCTTTGTGTTACAGTCATTTTAAGCTCATGGCAACTGCAATAACCAAAATGTGTTTTGAAAGCCCCATTTTCTAATACTAAAGACATATAACAGATACGCCAGTGGAAAAGGAATACCTTTTTTTTTTTTTTTTTAACCACCGATTTCTCATAGCAGTTGTCATAGAAATAATGATTCTTTGGCAAATGTATACTCATATATCAGTATTCAACAACTAGTGCTATAGTAATTTACATTCTATACACATTACATTTCAAAGAACCAGGTATTAGGGGAAAAGAAAAAACTAAGAAGAAAGGCATTTTCATCATCTTTCTATCACACACACACACACACTGCAAGTAACACCAACCAATGGAAAGGGTGATTCCACTTGGCCTGTGACTATAGCAAGTTGCTTTTGGCCTTAGTTTCTTCATCAAGCAGTAGATATAATAACACTTTTGAAGATGAGTCTTTAGACAATTGACCTGTTTATAAGAATCACCTGGGTAACTATTAAAGAGATACTTGGACCATGTTTCAGACCTACTGAATTAGAATTTCCATTGAGGAGCTTAGGAATCAGTATTTTTATACAAATGATTCTTACTGAGCTTCTATACACTAGAATATAAGGAATGTGAAAGCTCCTTTAAAAAAAAATTGAGTGACATGTGTATGAAAGGAACATTATTCAGAATGAGAATTTCTACTACCAAGTACTACTGAGAAAAAAATCATATCGACAAATTTACTTTGGTTAACGTTTACACTGTAAGGAAAAGTAAATGAATCAATCAAACCGCCAAATAAAAAGTGCTTTCAAGAAGATAAATATATACTCTCCTGCCTTTGGAATAAGTACAGCTTTTAATTGACAAACATTGGAAGTCTGCATCTCATGCAGTCACATTTTAAGCAGTAAACTACTCTAGACAGAGTTCTCATTAATCCTGGGATAGAATAATAATACAGAAGAATTGTACTTATTTTCTGACCTGTATCTTGATTTTTATGAGTGTATTCTCAGGAAACACAAGAAGAAACATGGAAGAAAGAAAATATGAAAACCTACCAACCTCATTCTAAGTATCTGAACTACAAGTATTAAAAAAAAAATGATACATGGAATAGGAATTTACTGTCACCATAAGCTATTTGTGACTTGAAAATAAGAACATGGAGTTCGGAACACAATTCAATTTCTGTACATGACAGAGAGCTCCCAGCATGGGCTGTTCCTCTCCAGAAAACTGCCTTGGATAGAATCCTGGTACTTGGATGGCTTGGCATGTCTGCCACCTCGCAAATCAATAAAGTCATGCTTCCGTTTGAATGAGAAACTTGACACATTCCTCTGATTCCTGAACTGTGCCCACACAACCTGTTACAACATTTTGCAAATTATGATGAACACTGTGAAAATCTCATGGTGGCTAGTTGCAATTTCAAAAGTGAAGCTGCCAATTTGGGAAATTTAAATTGAGAAATTTCCTGAAAGAAAATCATGTTGGAAACAATAAACAGTACTTGCTTTCACATGGTCAACGAATATTGACCGGTCAAAGATTACTGGGGTTATGAACATTGATTCTTGTAAACCATATATGGTCATATTTAAGGGTATATGGATATTATACAGTCATAGTAAGCTGGAATTGATTTTATTAAGGCTGATATTAGAAACCAGATGGTCAAAGTGTCTGAAATAGATATAGCTTTCCCTTAAGCTATGCTAGAAAATAGCTCAGAAAAAAAAGGAAGCAAGTTCTTAACACAACATTAAGATGTACGTGGGTGATATCGTGAAGGCTTTTAAGAATAATGCCTTGTTTTGCAGTAGGGTGATCATGCCTTCCATGTATTTTATCTCCAGGTATTTTAACTGGAGAACACTTTCATAGTTGTATGCTATATCTTGAAATATGGATATGCAACAGATTTATGAGAGGATGGGTAGTTAAGTAGTTTTTCATGCTTTAGTCTTTTCCATTTATGGATGATATGTTACCATTTTTTTCATGTCCTTCTCTTCCTAGACATTTTATTTCTAAATTTAAAGACTCAAGCTGCTTTTCCCTAACCCAATTTCAACCTAAGCCCATCAGAGATTCTGTGTGCACTATAATTGGCATAAGGTTGGCATTAGGTATGATTTCGATGGATGTTTCCAAACAAATGAACGATTCAAAAAAACTCTGGAAATGCCTTTTCAATGTCAGTGCCGGGGTTAAAAAGGCACATGGAAGGTAAATGTGCAAATAATACTAAAGATTTGCATCAGAACTTAAGTTGTAAACTGAACAGTACAAAAATTAAAGTACAAAATTAACTTCTTTCTGATGCTGTAACTAACTGCCACAAACCCAGTGGCTTAAAAACAACAGAAATTTATTACCTTATGTCCCGGACATCAGAAGTCCAAAATTGTAATCTGGTTAAATCATGGTGTCAGCGAGAATGTATTCCTTTCTAGAGAGTCTACGGGAGAAAAACTATTTTCTTTTCCAGCATCCAGAGAGTGCCCACATGTCTTAGTTTGTGGTCCACTTCTGGCTTTAAACCCAGCAAAGGCCAACCGAGTGTTCCTCAGATTCCATCAGTCTGACACTAAATCTTCTGCCTCCCAGCTAACAAACCTTATGACTACATTAGACTCACCCAGATGACCTAGACTACCTTCTCAACCTCAGGGTCAGTTGATGAGTGACATTAATTCTACCTGCAACCTTAATTCTTTTTGCCTTGTAAAGTAATATACTCACAGTTTCTATGCTTTAAGACCTAGGCATTTTGATGAGGAAGGGGCACTATTAAGCCAATCACAACCTTTGTCATGAAAGTCATATTTGACTTCTGTTCTGCATTTGGACAAAACCTCTTCAAAGTAAGCCACACCTGCCACTCTTCAGCTGGGAGAATTCACTCAGCCTAATTTTAATTTCAGTGTCTTTCTATCCACTGATCCAAGGTGGTTGTTTATTAGCAGACCTGCTTTAATTTTCAAAAGATAACTGCTTGATTGCAATCAAAATCAAACAATAATTTATGGAAAATGGGAGTAAGAGGAGAAAGAATGTGGGAGGGAGTGGATTCTTTTCCAGTGATTTAACTGGATATTATTTTAAGAATCTCTAAAGATCAAATTCATAAGAATAAGTTTAGTTAGCTAAAACCGTAAGTCTGAGAGTAATGACAAAGTTGCCTTTCCATGAGCCTTGAGAGCAAACCAAATTGTAGTAACAACCTCATTTATATCACAGAATTTCAGTCTAAGCATTGGATACAAATCTAAATCAAGCTTTAAATCTGAACTCTGTATTTATAATAAAAATATTCTAATGCTATAGACTGTACTTTAAAGAGCTAGTTGGTCATTAACAAGCCTAGGTTTGGTTCTCCTAAAGTTTAGATTTAGCTCAAGCTGAACAAATTTCTGGGCAGAGAAGCAACACATTTTGAACAGCTGGCTGTTGGTTTTACAGAATTAATCAAAGTTCAGCCTCATAATATCATATATTTATCAAAACAACTTTGAGATGACACAAGGTCAAAAGTATCAAAATATGAGTTTAATATTTAAATTTAAAAGAATTTGTTGTGGTAATTAAAAATAAGTGGTGCTGAACGTAGAGACTTTTAGCAAGACACACTTGTACTGATGCTAAACTCTTCCAAGTGTAACAATATCCTCTTTCCAGGTTCTTTCTGAAGTTCAGTTCACTTCAGTTCAGTCACTCAGTCATGTCTGACTCTTTGCAACCCCATGGACTACAGCACACCAGGCTTCCCTGTCCATCACCAACTCCCAGAGTTTACCCAAACTCATGTCCATTGAGTCATTGATACCATCCAACCATCTCACCCTCTGTCATCCTCTTCTCTTCCCACCTTCAATCTTTCCCAGCATCAGTCTTCTCTAAGGAGTCATTTCTTCGTGTCAGGTGGCCAAAGTATTGGAGTTTCAGCTTCAGCATCAGTCCTTCCAATAAATATTCAGGACTAATCTCCTTTAGGATGGACTGGTTGGATCTCCTTGTAGTCCAAGGGACTCTCAAGAGTCTTCTCCAATACCACAGCTCAAAAGCATCAATTCTTCAGCACTCAGTTTTCTTTATGGTCCAACTTTCACATCCATACATGACTACTGGAAAAACCATAGCTTAGACTAGACAGACCTTTGTTGGCAAAGTAATGTCTCTGCTTTTAAATTAGTTCATCAAATTATTACCCAAATGTAGAAGCACTCCCTCAAAAACTAAACCTGACTTGATCACATACAACAGCTTGTTCCCTTTAGCTGAATAAACTTTAAAACAGTTGTGTGTCAATGATAAAAAACAATAACGTATACTGTTTCTAAGGAAGTATAACTGACTCTTAGGTGAGTGCTTGACATTAACATACAAAGACCTGAATAGCTCTGGATGTGCTCAGCTCTTCATTTGTAGAGTAGATATATCAAAGGTTGCACATCTTTCGTCTTGATTAGAGTCAACACCAATGGTATATACACTAGAGACATTCACTCTTCTGAGTTCACAGTTCTTTAAACATATCTGACACAACTGAAGTGACTTAGCAGCAGCAGCAGCAGATACCTAATGAGCAGTTTAAAGTATTTACTTCATTCACCCAACAAATATTACATTGTCTGGTTACGGAGCAGTGGGTGCTGAGAAAAATGTTATAGCATAATCACTGCTGTGACTAAACCTCTTGGCTTATTGGATGCCTAATGATAAATAATTATAACTTTGTGTGCTAATTTTAAAGGGGTTATTATATAGTAGTATGGACTTAAGGAGGAGGAGAGAATAAATTCTTCCAAAGAAAGTAAAAAACAGATTGTAATAGTTGAGTTGAAGTTTGAATGATGGGTAGGAGTTTGACAGAGACAGTAAAAGATGATAATATAGACAAATATAAAAGCAATTTTGGATTCATTTTGATATTTGGCAAAACTAATACAATTATGTAAATTTTAAAAATAAAATAAAATTAAAAAAAAATAAAAGCAATTTCTCAGAAATATAAATAAGTGTAGCAAATTTGGGAAACCAAGGATGCTTTCACATGGCTGGTATGAAAGGAAGAAAAAGAGAAACAGCAGAAGCCAATGCTAGAAAAGAAAGCTGAGGCCAAAGAAACGACCTATTTACTTTACTGATGAAGATACTCTCACAAGTGTTGGAAAATTATGCAGGGAGCTAAATTTTCAACTGATGGCTTTTGATTCAAGATGAGCCTTGCACAACTGATTATTCTCTTTGGGGAAGTCAAGTTTTGCTAAGAACAATGAGACGGTAAACTTAACCACCTAATATGGAAGATAAAAGTGAAAGTGAAAGTGTTAGTCACTAAGTCATGTCCACCTCTTTGTGACCCCATGGACTCCAGGGGTCCACCAGGCTCTCTGTCCACAGAATTCTCCCGGCAAGAATACTAGATTGGGTCACCATTCTCTTCTCCAGAGGATCACCCCAATTCAAGGACTGAACCCGGGTCTCCTGTATTCCAGGCAGATTTTTTTTTACCATCTGAGCCACCAGGGAAGCCCAATAAGGAAGACATTTAATATTAATTCATAATGTATCTGTAGTCTTCCTGGACTACTGATTTTATTGGCCAGAGAACCAGAATGGAGCCAAGATTTTCAGAGCTGATGAACATTCATGCTCTGCATACTGAAAACTCATGTTGTTACTACTTTCAAGTAAGTAGCAAGTTCCAGACAAGTGAGCACATGACACTATTAATATTATATCTTTGAACTATATTAAGTTTCCCTTTTATTTTTATTTTTTTATTTTGGATAGCACTTGAAAAAAGCATTTTAATAGGCTGTCAGGATGATTCTGATGCATACTCAAGTTTCTTTTTTTTTTTTTTACTTTACAATATTGTATTGGTTTTGCCATACATCAACATGAATCTGCCACGGGTGTACACATGCTCCCCTTTTAAGTTTCCCTTTTAAACACCTAACTCCTCAAAAGAATTGAAGGGGAAACATCTTAACAAATTTGCGTAAGAAGCAGTGCTATTTCGGTGGTATATAAACGCTGATTCACATTGTGGGTGTGTGTGGGTGTGTGTGTGTGATGTAGAACCATGTGGTCATTCAGAACTGATTTTAAGTGTCACATAGGGTATATAGTGTTTAGAGGAAGTTAAAAAAAAAGTACTGATATGGTATCTAAACACTTTTACTCTAATTGTCACCTGGATATAAGTAAGGAATATAAATGCACAGGACACACACACATAGATCTTTCATACATATGAATGTATATACAGTATTGCTATGCATGTCTATGCATAGTCATGAATTTACAATTATACCTATAATATTTCATATGTATGAAATATAACAGGTCGATATCTGACAAAGCTACTAACAACAGATTAAGAAAGTATCAAGATAGACTTTTTGTACTTACATAGTTTAGTTTAACACTCTATACAAAATGTATTTCAATGCTAATTTAGTTCAACAAACAAAAAAAATTAAATTCCCTCCCAAGATTAATATACCAGAAAGCATAAAAATGTATCAGCAAAAGTCCTTGCTTTCAAAGAAAATGTAGCCTACTTTATAAGTAAAATATATAGGTAACTAATCCATGTGCATTGATTAAAAAAAAAAAATTCCAGACCTATGTATGTATATCTCTTTTGTGAAGACACAAATAAGTGTGTACTCAAGTAGAACAGTCCCCAAACTTATAGAGCAGGGAAAATTCTCTGTTGTACTTGTCACTGCGTATCACTAATAACCACTGGGTGAATTCCCTGGGAGGAAATAAGATGTTGTTGATGGCTCTCTTAAAGGCTTCAATATAAACAAAAAAGATAAGTATCATATTCTGAACCTGTTACTTTCTTAAAGGGAGCCATTCCATTGATAAAACTGTAGAATTTGTTGAAGCAATTTATGAATATGTGAGTCACTAATCACTATGAAAAAGAAGAAAATAATTCATATTATCTTCCACATCATGAATTATCTTAATTAATCAGTATAATATGCAATTTAAAAAATAAATAGACTGATTATAGACTAGTAATACTGCTTCAAAAACATAGTAACTAAACAAACACAATAATTAGTTTTAAGTCATTCTGTGAGAGATATGAAAAAAATAATAACATATGACTTTATTCAACCATATGTAAACTACAATAGAGTTCATGATTGTAGTTGTTTACTTAGAAGCATGAGAAGACAAAATATATGGCAGAGGCCTCCAGAGGAGCAAAAACAATGTAGAAAGTGAGAAACATAAATATTAAATCATTCTGAAGAATGAGGTTGTTTGAGATACATAAATTTTCCATCTTAAGAAAATGGGTTTTTGTCAAGATATTATAATCAATTCAAAGAAAGTACTTGCAATATACACATTATGAAACTCTTTCTCACATTATGTGAAATATATGATACACATAAAATACTACCAGGAAATTTAAACACATAGGCTACATTTAATAAAATTTAGACTAAAAGACCTAAGTAATGCTATAATATCTCAATTCCCATTTCAGCTATAAATGTAAATAAATTAATAATAACTATTAAGAAAAATATAGCTTCACTATGTAAAGTATTGGGAAACCAAATAAACTTTTCATAGCTTTAATTTTTAGTTTTAGTTTGCTGTGGGTGGACTCCATTTGGCACTTTCATTAAATGGTGCAAGCAATTTTTAGCTAAATATCTAACAAGATGTCATCCTAAAACCTCATGTTCCTATATTGCTGTACTGCTACAGAAACAGCTTGCAAAGATTTATGGCTTCTATTAATTACACTAAAAAATGGTAGATGTCTTTGCTCAAAGAAATCAATTGTAATAGGGACAAGAAAGTGTATTTTCTAAATTACAATAATAAATTACACATTGCTGTCATTATCAATTCCTACTTTTCATTTATTTTCTAAGTAAGGTGTTAAGTGGAAATTTTGTTTGTTTTAGTAGATTTAATCCTGGAACAACAGACTTTGTGCTAGCACTCAATAATGCTCTGAATGCTACAGGGATCCATATTTAGTCAAGAAACTAGAAAGAAAGGAGACAAAACATCAAGATAAAAAGAATATCCAAATATCTAATCTTCTCTTATTCCTCTTTTGGTAAAGTAAGTTTTCTCCTGTCACCAATCACCTTTCAGTTCAAGGAAACTAACATTATCCCCACTCTACGTTACTCTTGGTTTTGTCTGTTTACTTACATATTTGTTAATATACATGCCTTGTTCCAGAAACAATTCAGAACACTTTACACTTATACACACAATGAGAAAAATAATCTAAAAAATTAAATTTGTAGAAGAAACAAGAACAAAGAGCAAATAAGGAAAAATAAAATAAATCCAGAATGCATTCAAGTTTACATTTTAGAACTACATTTCAGATTTCTGAAGCTTTTGCTCGGGCATTAAATCAATATCAATTTCAAGCTCACTGACATTCCCAAGCAGCTCTGTTGCTTTACCAATGTGGCCCTGGACACTGTGAACCCTAGCTAGAGTATTATCTATACTCCCAAAGGCTTTTGTGGCTTGACATAACTACAGAATCTGAATTGGTAACAACATTCAGATAATTCTTTTTATTCTTCATTAAACTCTTATGATAAATATAATCCATTATCTCAGATTCTGTTTTTTTATTATTTAAAAGAAAAATGGACCCACTTTTCTTGAGCCAACATGTTTAAAGACACAAAGGATTCAACTGAATTCATTCAAAAAATTCAAACGAATTATCAATTTTTATATCATCTCTTAGCATAGCTCTTTTGGGGAATAAGGTACAAAGAAGCCTTTTTAATCTCTTTAAGAGTGAGAGTAGGATTAAACAAGCATGCATAGAAAAAAGCCTGTAAGAATATCCACCAAAATGTTTACAATATTTATCCTAGAGACATAGGATTGGGATTATTTTAATTTTCTTCTTTAGACATTCTTACATCCTCCAAATGTTCTGCAATGAGGGCATCGGTAAAAAATAATGAGTATCTGAAAAATATTAAAGTACTGGAAAAATATTATAAGATGGAATATATTATCAGCTAACATTGAAGACAGCCTATTTTTGAGCTGAGTTTATGTGCTCAGTCGTGTCTGACTCTGAGAGCCCATTGACTGTAGCCTGCTAGCTTCAGTAGCCTGTATTCTTCCATGAAGAATACTGGAGTAGGTTGCCCTTTCCTTCTCCAGGGGATCTTCCCAACCCACGGATCAAATCCACATCTCCTGTGTTCCCTATATTACAAGCAGATACTTTAGCCACTGATGCATCAGACAGGAAATTGGCTAGGAATGTGGTCCTTCTATCAGATCATGTGTTTTAACCCCAACAGTTCTCTCATAAAATCAATCACATCCACAGGCCAGCTCGTTTTCAGGGCACCATGAAATACCCTCCAAAGGGAGAGGACCGTTCAGTGGAAGAATCTCTTTTAAAGAAACCACAGTGTCTGACCTTCTTAGAGAACTGCTGTCTTTCAAGGAGTTAAAATGTTCAGACTATCAACCTAGGAGCAGAGGTGGAATTATTAATTCCAGGTCTAGACATTTAAAGATCTTGATGCAAAGATTGCAAAGAATATTTGACTACAGAGTTTTGTTCCTTTGTGGGAAAAAGAGAAAAAGGTTAGACTTTAATTGAAAAGCAAAAGCAAAAGGTCCTAAGGGTATTGAGATGTGAAGACCAGCAGAAATCATTTAAGTACAAGGTAGTTATGAAATACTTGCTATATCTATAGAATTGATGCAAGCAGTAAGACTAGAAAACTGAATAATTTCCTTAGTATTATTGTTTCTTTTCTCAATTCCTACTTCATAAATTAACAAAACACAAACTTTACAGAGCCCAAAGATGTTCAATTCTTTATGTTTTCTCAGCTTTGGAACTCTGTTTATAACAAAAGCTATAAGATTTAAATTTAATTCAATAAGTGAATTTGTAATTAGTGTCTGAATGAACTACTATGCTCTAAAACAACATACCAACTGTGGTCATTTGAGAAAACTACAATATGCATAATGCATTTTAATATTTCTAAATTAAACAGAGACTTGAGATGTATAAAAGAGAAATAGTACCACCTTATTTACATTTTCCCGAACATTCTTATTCAATTATTCCTCCAAATTAACAGGTCCATCTTAATTTCATGTAAATTTCAGAATGAGTTGCACTATTTACCCCCTAATGGGGAACACTGCACAATTATAACTTGAATTAGCTTTATCCTATTGGTGGTGGTATTCTCCCAATTGCTTCTTGGTGCTGTAATAGAATAAAATCTTTAACTGCACAGAATTCAAATTATCAAAAACACATACTTTCAGGGTTGAAAAATGAAACTTAGGAAAATTATTTATTTACCAATTAGGTCAATCAGCCAAGAAACACATATCAAGCACCTATTATGTGCCAGGCATTGTGCTAAGTTTAGGAATTTAGAGATAAAAGGCAAAAAAGGACGTCTTTAAGGACTCTTAGTCTAGAGAAGACAACCAGAGGTTCCTACAATGTTGATACAATGCAGTATGTGCAAGGACAGGAACGAGTAGGAGACAGCAGACCTCCAGAGTCATAGCTCCTCACTGAGAGTCAGCAGAGGGCTACAAACAGAAGATGCAAAGCAGCGAGGAATGTACTGATAACATGAAGGGAACTCGCTCCACATATCTACAGGTACAATACCCAATAAACTGTTTGAAAGTCAGGAAGCCAAATGCGTTTTATAAATGATTTTGGGATTCTACCCGTTCAACTAGGCACAGAGTTCTAAATACGAAACTGGTAACGTATTTGCACAAAGCATTTTGAACAGACAACATTGCCGTGAACATTCCTCTCTGCCCAAGATTCCTGGGAATTTATAACACCTTGTCTTTGTTTATGAACCATGAGGTTTACCAGGAATGAGGATATAAAAGACCATAACTTTATGAGATGACAAATGCCTTAAACTTGTATGAGAAAGAATAAACAAAACACAATTTTTAAAGTTTTTCCTAATAATTCAAATTACAGAAGGAATCAGCATGTTTCATCTGACATGAAAACAAAAGTTTCTCTCTTCAACCTCCCTTTATGATGTTCCCATGTGTTCAAACACTCCAGACAACCCTGAGTAAATGGCTGTCAACCTAAATGAACTCATTTGTATTATTTTTTTTTGAGGTCAGCCCTATACCCAGACTAAGAAATTATGCAATGCATGTACATTTACAAACATAGATATACGCAAAATAAGGCTGTAAGCACATCTATCTATATCTGTATCACAGCTTTTATTATATCTCTATATGCATCTGTGTGTATATACATATATATATATTTGTTCAAAAATACTCTTTAGTCAAACCCATCACTGAATTACTTGGTTTTCCTCACATAGCTACCTTAGGAAGCTTTAGATTCCTAAGTGGTCATCAGTGGTTATCAGTGGTCATCTGTTAGGCTATTCATTAAGGAATTTCAATAAAATTTTCATATGACGATACTGTATAATACTTTGCTCCAGACTCCAAGAATCTTTAGATTCCGACAACACAGCAACAAAATTTAGCAACTAAGTCTAACTTAATAAACTTTTTGCTTTCAAAGAGCATTTTTAATCATAAATAGCATTCTACTACTTCCAAGCTTATTTGTAATTCCATGGAGACTGTTTTATAATCTACACCAGAAACTAATAATGATTTTAATGAAATTGCATTGACAGTGGAGGTTTCACCATTTATAAGTTGCCTTATTCAGCCCTAGTAAATTCATTCATTACTCCTTGCAGACATCAGCAAGGGAACTATGTGGGCAATTATCAGATTAAACTAGATTTAAAGATGATTTTATTGTAATTGTGAAAGAAAAAAAATCAAAGAAAAAATCAGCCTTTTCTTAAATACTACACTGTACTTAGTCTGAGGTTTAAACTCTGGCAGAAAGGGTAGAATGGGTAGAAAGGCTGCTGTGTGGCCCTACAGACAGCTTTCTACAGTCATTAGTTTCAAGACTATTTACTTTGTAACACCAGAGTGGCCACCTCTTAATGTGTTTGCTTCCTCACTAATTTGAGAACATTTGTCCACGACCTGAATAAAAAGAGAGAAGAACCTTAGCACCCCAAACCCCATTTCCTAAATTAAATACTTCATTTATTTGAGGAGATGCTCTCAATTATAGTCGCCAAAGTTCATCAAGCAATTAGGTGATTGATCCCACTTAGAATATAAATCCAACAACAGCTCTTAACTATAAAGGAAATTGACATAAAGTACATGTCCTAACTCTCTTATCCACTGATGTAATAAATCTATCAATAAATATATACTGATTATATAGATTCTGGGGAGTTTGGAGCAAAGTATTATACAGTATTGTCATATTAAAATGTTACTGAAATTCCTTAATGAATAGCCTAACAGATTAGAAGGATGACCACTGATAAGCACAGGGCATGCTTTTGTGGTTCCCTGGCTCCTTATAATAATAACATATGCTTTGAATTAAAAACTGCCAGCACTAGAAAATATTTTTTATCAATTGTGCATCAAAGTCTCTACTAATTGCTCTGGAAACATAATACAACTATCCTCACCACTGAGGACATTCAATATTAAATGTCTGTTGATACTGTAATTTCAAACTCAGTTTCCAGAATATCCATTCTTTAATAAAACTCACTGATAATGTACTAAGCGCCATGTACTGCTGTAAAGTAAGACACTGAAAAACAAGCAGGGTATAGTCTCTAATCTGAAGATCTACCCAGGGGATTAGGGGAGACACATGTAGGAAGAAGTAAAACAATGGAGCAAAGTATCACGGTGGACAATCAGATTGCAGAGATAGCTGGAGAAGAAACATATGAGTTGGGATCTTTTTTTAGAGGAATAAAAGATTTTCAATCAATAAATATTCACTGGATGAATGAAAGGAGGGTAAAGAATGAATAACAGGTGATAAGACAGAGACTTGTGGAAGGAGAGCATGACAGTAGAGAACAGCAAGGAATTTAGTCTGAAAACAGCATGAAATATATTACATGAGATGAGGGTCGTCCCAAGAAAAGGCTGCTGAGGGGCTCTGCCTGTCGTAAGGAATTGTGATTTTATTCTATAGGCACTGGGGACGATATCAAAGTTGGCAACAGATGAACAGATACCAAGAACAGAAACCAGAAAACATCTCTTGCAGAAGTCCCCAAAGCAATGTGTACCCAAGCTAAGACATTGAAAGGTAGGATATAAAGAAAAGATCAAATGAAAGAAGTAAAATTGACAGAAGTTATTGCCTATGTAGTTATGTAGAATAAGGGACAAAAGAAGAGTAAATAAGATTGCCAGTTTTCAGGCACATATAATCAGGAGAACGATGGTTTCATTTACTGAGATGGAAAGTATAGGAAACACAAGAGTGAATAAGTTTAGCCTTAACATGTAAATTTAGTCTGAGATTACTGCAATATATTTAGGTACCGAAATCCAAAAGGCTATTGGAAATACTGGACACAGCATAGGGGAAAAAAAAAAAAAAATCAAGAGTTTGGTCTTATGCGCACCATTGATGGGATTATAATTAACTGAAGCCATATGGATGTGAGAGTTGGACTGTGAAGAAGGCTGAGTGCCAAAGAATTGATGCTTTTGAACTGTGGTGTTGGAGAAGACTCTTGAGAGTCCCTTGGACTGCAAGGAGATCCAACCAGTCCACTCTGAAGGAGATCAGCCCTTGGATTTCTTTGGGAGGAATGATGCTAAAGCTGAATCTCCAGTACTTTGGCCACCTCATGCAAAGAGTTGACTCATTGGAAAAGACTCTGATGCTGGGAGGGATTGGGGGCAGGAGGAGAAGGGGGGACGCCAGAGGATGAGATGGCTGGATGGCATCACTGACTCGATGGACGTGAGTCTGAATGAACTCCAGGAGTTGGTGATGGACAGGGAGGCCTGGCGTGCTGTGATTCATGAGGTCGCAAAGAGTCGGACACGACTGAGCGACTGAACTTAACTGAACTAAGAAAATAAATAAAAGGAGAAGGGGGTGTGGCAGAGGATGATACAGTTAGATAGCACCACTGACTCAGTGAACATGAATTTGAGCAAATTCCAGGAGATAGCAGGGGACAGAGGAGCCTAGCATGACACAGTCCATGAAGTCGTAAAGGGCCGGACATGACTTAGAGACTGAACTAAGAAGAGAAATCAGTATGGGAAACAGCGTGGATAATCCCCAAAAAATGAAAACTAGGCCTACTGTGTGATACAGGAATTCCATTTCCAAGAATACTTTCAAAATTTGAAGATACTAACTTGAAAAGATATCTGCACCACCCTGTTCATAGATACATTATTTATAATAATCAAGACATGGGATCAACTTAAATGTCTACTGATGGAGGAAAGGATAAATTAATTGTGGCACACACACACACACACACACATACACACACACACACACAACAAGGGACTACTACTCAACCATAAAAACATGAGGAAATTCTACCATTTGCAATAATATGAATGCACCTTGGCAGGACTATGCTAAATGAAATAAGTCATGCAAAGAAAGACAATTCTGGAATTAAACAAAACAAAAACCAAAATGCCAAACTCATAGAAAAAGAGATCAAACTTAAGGTTAACCAAGAGGCAAAGTGTAAGGGGAGAGGCAATTGGAGGAAGCTGGTCAAAAGACACAAACTTTCGGTTAAAAGATAAATACATATGAGGTATGTAATGTACAACATGATGACGACAGCCAAAACTGCTCTATAATATGCAGCGAAGTGAAGAGAGTAAATCCTAAAAATTCTCATCACAAGATTTTTTTTCTTTCTTTCCTTTTTATTGTATCTCTGAGAAAACTGATATTAGCTGACCCTACTGTAGTAATCACTTCATAACACACATATATCAAATGATCATGCTGTATGCCTTAAACATATACAGTGACGTATATCAATTATTTCTCAGTAATACAGAGAAAGGTCTCATACACAGTAAATGATCTTCAGTAAAACAAACAAAATTTACAGTTTCCAACATTGACAACAAAAAAGGGACTTTGGTCCCTGAAGCATGGGGATGGTGACACCATATATGAAACACGGGCCCCAAGGTCCCGACCAAAAAACTAGTTAGCGGAGGGGGAGAGGGCATGACTAGCTAAGCAACTTATTTAGAAGGAATGGCAATTGGCTTCTGGGTTCCTAAGTTATTCATAAAACCAAACAAAACTTTTATCTTTAAATCTATCATTTGAATAACCATAGGTAACCTCTGGCCTGTCAAATGTGTTGGTGCTTGTATTTTCCAACTCAAGTCCACAAAGGAACTTTTCTATCAACCTCTTCAGCAAGAAATAACACGTCAACAAAATATGTCTCACTACAGCCTAACACAGTGAAGTTGGAAGAATGTGGGGTGAGCAAATTTTGAAGTTTATTAAACCTGACAATTTAATATTTATGTAAGCTGCAAGTGCTAAGCATAATTGGACTTAACTATTAGCTTAGTTTTAATGGGATGTGAATTTAACTTCATTATCATAATTTACCAGCGCTCTAAGCTCATTCAACTGAACTTGGGAAAATGTGGAGAGCAACTTTCTACCTCACCAAAACAACTAAGATGACCTGAAATCTACGGGTCAAAGAATGTGGAATCCTTCATTTCACAAAAGGGAAGCGCTTCAGTGAAGATCACTGGAAAACACAGAGGTTAGAATCAGAAAACTTGGGTTTTAATGCCAGATCTGCTAGTTACTGTGAGACGCTCAGCAAGTTACTAAACCTCAAGCCTCAGTTTCTTTGAAAGTATGAATGATGCCAACCATTCGAGATCACTGTGAAGATGAACAGAGGCCTCTGCACGTGTCATGCAGCGGTCCATGCATATTGTTTGCTGTTTGTAGTCCTCATGGCTTTTTCTGCTTCAACAGAACATAACCCAGTTGGAAGCCTTTCTGCTCATCACCATGAAATTCAGCAATATAACCGTATTGTACTTACTAGTTGTCCACCATCCAGCTGCTATTATAGCTACCTCTGAGATACACTTGGTGGCCTGAAATTAAGAAGCATAAGGAAAACCATAGCATGGATGAATCCTTTCCCAGGGAGAGAGAGCAGTGCAGAGAAAACTATACCTTCCTCAAAAACCTAAAAGGATGACTCTTTCCACTTGCATTTTATGCCTTTATATATCCAAGTACCATGAATGGGTCCATATATGTGGATATAATCTCTATAAAGGAATATCTGAACCCTGGGAAGAAGAAAGGAGATTCTGAAGAAAATTACTCTGTAATTAGAGAATACTAGTGTCAGCAGGGATCCAGGAGAAATCACCTCAGGCTAGCCTTCTCATTTTATAAAGAAGGAAACAGCGACAAAGAGAAAGAAAATCGTTACCTAATGATAGCATCTTATGTGGATCTGTCAACCTTACACAGGATGTGAAGCACATGTAAAGACATCTGTTCCTTATGTGAAGGCATCAAGAATTCAGGTCACAAGACATTTAAGAGAGATGAAATATATTTTCAATTTACTTCCAGGGAGTAAATAAATAATTCTAGGAGGAGAAAAACCAACCCCAGATACCAGTGAGTGGACCAAGAGTGATTTTGCTACTTTGTGCTTGATATTCTGAAATCCATCCTGCCCTTCCCCCTTTTCTTCCAAGCCTCCCCCAACCCCCTGTCCTACAAGATCACACTACATATTAATTTTATTTTATTTTCTTCTAGAAAGATCATTTTGGGGGGATTTTTTAAATTTATTTTTTATGGGAGGATAATTGCTTTACAGTGTTGTATTGGTTTCTGCCATACTGCAACATGAATCAGGTATACATAAGTCCCCTCCCTCTTGCACCTCCCTCCACCTCCAGCCCCACACCAATTCTCTCAGAGCACGGGATGTGAGCTCCCTGTGTCATGCAGCAAATTTCCACTGGCTAACTATTTTACCCTGATGCTGGGAAAGATGGAAGGCAGGAGGAGAAGGGGATGACAGAGGACAAGCTGGTTGGAAGGCACCAGCTCGATGGACGTGAGTTTGAGCAAGTTCCGGGAGATGGTGAAGGACAAGGAAGCCTGGTGTGCGGCAGGGCATCGGGTCACAAAGAATCATACACAACTGAGCGACTGAGCAACAGCAACAACTAATTGACAATGGTAATGTACGTTTCCAGGCTACTCTCTCAATTTTTCTCCTTCCCCCACTGGGTTCACAAGTCTGTTCTCTGTCTGTGCTGCCCTGCAGTACATTCATCCATACCATCTTAGAAAGATCATTTCTAATGTCTGTACAATAACCTTATCTCTCTTCCTTGTCTAGTGGTAACAATTTAAATTTCAGAAGCTTTCAGAATACTCACAAAGCACATCACTTAGACTATGGTTCAATCCAAATTTTATAGGGAAGTTCTTTCACAGAACAGTCAAAACTTTCCCTTAGACTGATTTAAGAATCCTTTACCCTAGAGGGGGTCCTCCCCCAGTGGCTCAGATGATAAAGAATCCACCTGCAATGCAGGAAACTAGGTTCAATTCCAGGGTCAGAAAGATATCCAGGAGAAGGAAATAGCTACCCACTCCAGTATTCTTGCCAGGAGAATGCCATGAACAGAGGAACCTGGCAGGCTAAGTCCATTGGGCCACAGAGAATCAGACAAGACTGAAGCGACTTAGCACACAAGCAAGCACACCCTAAAAGAGGACAGTGGCCTCAGTTAAGCAAACACTTATCTGAACCACTTGGTCATAGTCTGATGGGGCTGAAATAGAACAAACCATAAAGCAATGGCAAAATAAGTTGGAATGGGTGTGGTTCCTGCTCATGATGCCACCTGCAGTGGAGGATGATCAACCCCTAGGCTATTTCCAAGAAGAACTATTTCAATAATATAAGCAAATATTCATTTTATTAGAGTGTAATGTAAATCTAGGATCTGCAATTTTAAAAAAGCACTAAACCTTAAGGAATATTTTCATGTTGTGGTTGACTTTATGAGAAACTTGTCTTTTTTTTTTTTTGCAACATGTTCACACATCAGATATAACCTGATTCAACTGAACATGGAGAGTTTCTACCACACTTGAACTGCAAATATCTGTGATTACAGGATGTCAGTCTTTAACACTGCATTGTAACCATACGTCCCAGGGCAATGCTTTTCTGTTATTTAACTCAAAACAGAGCTCAGAACAAAACTTAGGATTTCTAAAAATCTTATAAAACTATGTAGACTCTCATGTAAAATGTTTCCACACAATTACAAAGTGAAGATCCTACCATTACCCTATTCACCTGGGCAGTATAAATAATTGAATTAAATTAATTAAGCCCCAAAGTAAAATTTGGAGATTTGAATTGTCCTGTTCAGCTATCTTAAACAGAAATGAAAAATTCCGTAGCATAAAATTTCAGCAAGGCATTTTGCTCTTGCTAGAGGAGAAACAGCATAAGGTATCCCAGTAGGAATTTGGTAAGGGGAACATGAGATAGTCTCGAATCCTGGTATACCACTTAGCAAAGCATCACTTTAGGGCTCTGTCACCGACAAAAGTGCACTTTAGGGATGCTGTCACCAAGAAGAGCACACCCTAAGTAACTGGCATACTCTCAGTCACTTAGAGTCACTCACAGGCCCTGAGAGTCTCTCCCACATCTTCTTCTGGCTCACCCTTTCTCTGCTGCACAGCATCTAGGATCTGATTAGTCGGTCACCCTTAACAAATTAGCCAGAAAGCAGGCCAATCTCCACTGGGTTTAGTGAATGATCAATGATACCCATTAGACTAGTGATAGCAAATGGATCATATAAATAAACTATTTAAAACGTTAAGTCTTCTAATCCATGAACATGGATATCCTTATATTTATTTGTGTTTTAATTTCTTTCATAAGTGATTTACAGTTTTCAGGGTACACGTCTTTCACTGCCTTAAGTTTATTTCTAAGTACTTTATTCTTTTTCATGCTACTGGAAATGGGATTGCTTACTTAATTTCTTTTTTTTTATTTCCACTATATATTACAATTAATTTTATTTTTTTTAGTGCATTTGCGCTTTTATTTATTTTTTTTAATTTTATTTTATTTTTAAACCTGAAACACTGTATTAGTTTTGCCAAACATCAAAACGAATCCGCCACAGGTATACATACGCTCCCCATCCTGAACCCTCCTCCCTCCTCCCTCCCCACACCATCCCTCAGTTCATTGTTAATGAATAGATACTGTCTGTTTAAAAATAAACCAATAATTGTTTTTTTAAAGAAGAGAAATGCTCTCTTGATTATCTTAATTCTGGAGGCTTTAATGGGCACTTTTCTTCAGGGGTCATCATAAGTGGGGTCATATGTTCTTTACCTACACAAGTAATAAAGACTATGTAGCCCAAAGAAAATCAGCATAGGTCAACAAGGCTGAGGTGTTTCACATACTGCTGAGACTCTGACATAACTTCTCAGTGAAAGAAACTGGTGAAGTACAGGTTTATCCATGTTTTTAACACGGCACCCCTAATGCCGGAGGGCCAAGGTCATCAGGAACAAAACTCAAGGTAACCATAAAATCAACATCAAAATTTCTTTGAGATGTCTCCTCTTAACAATGAATGAGAATTTTAAACTCACCTCCTTAATAAATCCAAACTGGTTTCACTCTGGATTGAAATGTTAATATTCAACGTTAAAATAATGTTGCTTTCCTCTATTTGAGTAAAATTGATGTTAAGGGTAATGAGCCACGTTAAGTTTGTGATTTCACATATGCCAGGCTCAGTCAAGGAGCTCAAAAAACATTAATATGGCAGCAATGGACTAGATGGTTGGTATGTGTGTGTGTTAGTCACTCAGTCATGTCTGACTCTCTGCGACCCCATGAACTGTAGTCTGCCAGGCCCCTCTGTCCATGGAGTTCTCCAGGAAAGAATATTGGAGTGGGTTGCCATTCCCTTCTCCAGGAGTTCTTCCCAACCCAAGGATCGAACCAGGTCTCCTGCATAGCAGGCAGATTCTTTACCGTTTGAGCCACCAGGGGTGGTAGGTCACTTCAAAAAGGTCAGCAGCACAGTACAGGGGAAGGATACAGGCTCTGAAGTCTGAGTTTTTTCAAGGCCCGACTCTGCACCTTACTTTACTTTGTGGCTTTGGGCATCTCATCTTACCTTAATTCTTACATCTGTAAACTGTGGAAAATATGACCCATCTGGTGGGCTTATCACGAGAATAAACTGTGCTAATATGCAACAAAAAGTCAACATGCTACCTGAAACACAGTAGATGTTCAAAGCACACCCAGCATCTCTTATTACTATGTGAAGGTCTCTGACCATGCAGAACAGAATCTGCAAAACATGAGCAATGCAGCATTTCTCCTAAAATGGGGCACTTAAAAAGTAAAATAAAAACATTAAATCAACAAAAAATCCAATTTTTATCATCACTATTTAACTCAATTTTATTTTACTAAGAAACTTTGACGGTTGTGAGAATTAAATAACCCTACAATAAATGGTTTGCCAACAATTAACAGAAATAAAGGGCATCATGCAATGACTTCTATTTCCCTCTTAATCACTCGGCATTTCCTTTATTTTAACTATACCTGCTCCTTCCTTATACAAATAATGTACAGAGAAAAACATTTCAGGATATTTCCCACATTTAAAATGTCAACACAAATGTTGAATAAGACAAGCTTATTAAGGAGATTGTGAACTGAGTTACTAAGATTCACTGTACTTTAGTATCCTTATTAAAAAAATTCTCTACATCAGTATTGAGATTAATTGAGCTAATATGTAGATTAAAGTGGCAAAGAATTGATGCCTTCAAATCGTGGTGCTGTAGAAGATAGTTGAGAGTCCTAGACTGCAAGGAGATCAAGCCAGTCATCCCCAAAGGAAATCAACCCTGAATATTCATTGGAAGGACTGATGCTGAAGCTCAAACTCCAATACTTTGGCCACCTGATGCAAAGAACTGACTCAGTAGAAAAGACCTTGATGCTGGGAAAGACTGAAGGCCAAGGAGAAGAGAGTGGCAAAGGATGAGATGTTTAGATAGAATCACTGACTCAATGGATATAAATCTGAGCAAAATCTGGGAGAAAGTGAAGGACAGGGAAGTCTGGTGTGCTATAGTCCATGGTGTCACAGAGTCAGATACAACTTAGCGACTGAAGAATGACACCAAAAAAGTGGCTTGTTAAGTATAAGAACAATATTCATTTCAAGCATTTTGGAACAGTGGCACAGTTTTTTAAATCTATTGTTTTTGTTGGTTGCTATTATTATTAGCTGCATAGACATTACGCTTTCAGAACGTCTGTCTCCCATCCATTAGGCAGAAGAAATACGTCACAGGACTGCTGTGAAAAGCAAAAGAGATACTTTTGTAAAGCACTTAATATAGCGCGTGGAACACAGTACACACTCAGTAAACACTGACCATTACTATCAATTTCAGTCTTCAGAAGAAAAAACGTGCAGTACTGGAAGTGTTTAGTTACCACCGTTGCACCATACTCTGCTGAGTCTAGGATAGGTCTCAACGCTTAGTCCGGAGTTGCACCTATACCATACAGTCTCCTGCAAATGTCTGAGTCCAGGCTAAACACGGGGTTGATAGTGCTTTCCCCTTTTCACTTTCATTAGACAAAATGAAAACTGAAACATTTAAGATGGTGTATTCACTATCTGGAGGGACATGGTGGGGAGGGGGTGGGAGAGGGTACAGGATAGAAGGGACACATGCATACCTGTGACTGATTCATACTGATGTGTGCAAAAACCATCAAATTATTGTAATTATCTTCCAATTAAAATAAATAAATTTTTAAAAGCTAAAAAAATTAAAGATTAAAACCATATATAAAGGATATCTTGTGCTGGATAGGGAATATAGCCTATATTTTATAACTAAAAATGGAGTATAACCTTTAAAAATTGTGAATCACCTAATATCTGAAATTTACATAATATCCTACCTCTACTATACTTCAATAAAAAATTAAAAATATAATAAAACCAATAAAATAAAATGTTGTATTCAAAAGGCATCTTTTAAGGGTTTCTGTAGCATGCTCCAATTAGTATCATTAAGAATAAAATAAACTACAGTGAATTATACAGTGTAGCCTCAAAGTGGTAGATCTATACGATCTGACTTGGAAACATAGGCAAGATATTGGACTGCAAAAATAAACCCAAACTGAAGAACAATTCATATGATTCTATTGGTTAAAGCAAAACAAGCCTCAACTATAAATCCTATGTATGCGTTCCACCACTATTCAACTACAGTTGAAAAAGATTTAGGAAGATATAAAACAATCTGCTACTTCTTAGCAATGAGGTGATGAAGAGCATCTTTCATTGTTTTACTTATAAGTGATTTGAAATATTTTCAAAGAGAATGTGTTTATGGGTCATTTATGTATGTTTCAAAGGTAAAAAGAAATATTAAAAATGAGGAAATTTTGCATTATTTTCTATGAAAGACTATTCAGATGGTTTAACAATTATCTCAGGTGTGATTTCTTAAAATTAGAATAAACGACTTTAAATAATGAAATATTCTATAATTAGCTATAGCATTAATAAGACTTAGTACAGAGTACTAGATTTCAAAATTTACATGAAAAGAATTATTAATGTCACATCAATAGCTAAGTTTTCATGTTTAGATTTACCATTCTCTCAATGAATAATAAAGACCTAAGATTTAATCAATTAATAAAGGGCTTATATTTTATTTATATTTTGTCTGTGTGGGGCCAAATTTTAGTTTACTATTACATCCAACACATAATAGGTATTCAACACACATGGCTTTTGAAAAGATCAAGTAACAAATGTAAAAATTACATACATGTTAAGACAAACTTACATAGATAACATTTTAAAGGACAGATTGCATTCTTTTGTTTCAGTGGCCTTATCCATTTCTGGAAGAAGGGAGAAGAGCAGGAAGAGAGAAGGATGGACCCTAATGCTAAGGATGTATACACTACATGCCTTCATCCTAGGGAAAAGAGCCCTGTGATACTTAGAGACTGTACCATACTTAGAGACTATTCCTGTAGTGAGCTTTTATTAAAAATAAATATAAGTGGGAATAAAGGCAGAGTAATATACTACAGCATCATATAACCTCTGACATCATCATGCTATCATCTATCCAAAGCTTGAATCCTCTACATCTCCAGAACCCCCAGAAAATAACTGCTCATCTCTACCTCCTAAAATTGCCCTGCTCATTTTCAGGAAGCTGAGATCATTCCTGAGACCTTCCTTGGATCAATCCAGAACCCTGCCACTTTTTGATCCTCACTGGGCTGTTTGAGCCCACAATGACTCTAATTCCTCCTCCATGTGACAGTCCATAGAGGCAGCCACCAACTCCATAACTGGTTTGTGCTATTTTTCTTAAGCCCCTGAGGGACCAGAAGAATTACATTTCTACATTCTCAAGCCAACTATATTCTCAATAAGAACTTTCTGAAATGAATAAATGGTATGTCTTCTTAGAAACAGTTCCTATTCAAAGAAGAATATAGTTATTCTTGTACTTCTTTTTTTTTTCCTATGGCATAGTAAAATTGAAGGCCTTTGTAGTTTGGTAAATCTGGAAGGCAATTAACGAGAATATGAGTTTTTTTTTTTTTTTTAGTTTTTGATACTGTATTATTATCTTTAATATATTGCCCTTCAGACACAAATATTATGTAAATGAATACATTATTAGTAAATTCAATTTAAGTTAATTCAGTTTCCAAAAAGTAGCAAGAGCATCATGATGACTGAACCACAATTTTGCTTTGGTTGTCTTCACAGCATTCATTATTAAACTGTGTGGTATCTGTCAGACTGAACACAGGTCGAAAAGTTTCTCACTATGGACAAAACTATACCTGGTCAGAAGATGATCAAACCTCTGACCTCATGAGTCTCATGACAACTGCAGAAGTCAGTTGCTTTACTTGACCTCAGCCAGGAACACATGCATTGGGTGACATAAATTTTTACTGCTCTAAAAAATAATCATGAAAGAGCCAGGAGTACTGACTTGGGAGCTACAAATAAATTTTAACAAGTTGTTGAATTCATATACAAGAAATCTATGAACAATAAGAATCAACTACTAGAGAAGATAATCACTTAAATGTTTTAATAAGTGCAAGTCAATTAATTGCATTTCTCTCTCTTTTTATAGAAGCCAGCAATGTAGAAGTCTACAAAGACTATCTTTACAAAGACAAGTTGATGCAAAGGAAAAGAGGGGAAACAAGGAGCATGGAAATGTAGGATCATGGACATTGAGGATGCCCCTAAATTCATCAAATCACTTACAGGGACAAGTAGTTCCTCTGCTGTCTGGCGGCCAAAGTGCAAGGCAGAGCTGCACAACACTCTGCTCTGAGTAGTCCTCACATTTCACAAAAACTCACAAAAAACTGCACAAACAGCAGGCACCTCCCCTGAAGGAGAGGCCCTCTTTCTCACTCTCTGAACTGGTTTCCCAGCTCAAGCCACTTTAGAGGAAAGGAGTGTCCATCCTTGGATCCTTCTTACTCCTTCTTTTGTTTGATCTGCTAATACTTTGTCCATTCTGGGAAAAAGAAAGGTTTTTTTTTTTTTTTTTTCCTTTTTTTTTTTTTTTTTTTTTCCTTTCTTTTTTTTTTTTTTTTTTAAACCTGCCTCTTTCACTGCCAGTCTGCTTTGATAATCAGCTAGCCTTACAGAGAATGACATTTTAGACATTTTAGACTACTTGAACTCAGCTTAGCCACTGAAGCTAAGCAGAGCTGAAGAAAACACTCAATTAGCAACTTCAACTTCAAAGGCTGTATTATGCTCTCCTCAACACACACGTGTAACTCCCATTAGCATTAATGGGAGCTTTGGGAGCCCACAGCTCAGAGAGTATACCTCCAAGTCTGTTTGCTTGATGAGCATGCAATTAAACCTTATGGCCAAAATTTTTCAAGGAGGCCATAGTAAGAACACTGAGTCCTCAAGCAGAATCAAGTGCATTCATTTTGAAAAAGAAAGCTATCACTTTTATTTAAACATGAAGAAGGAGCTGTCCAAATTAGGTCTATTTTCATTTCATTTATCCCCCTTAGGTGCAGACAGCGGACTTTCATGATGTTTTAGAAAAAAGAGTCACTCCTCAGTTTTAAAAGTTTTTCTGTATGTTTTCAGAAGCATTATTCCATGCTGCTTAACAGACTAACCTCAGGGGTAAAGACATCTAATAAGACCAAGACAGGCTTCAGTGAATTTTCCACACAGAAAGTCCAGCATGGCATCTACATACATTCAGTGCCTTTTCCCGTCTTCTACTTAATAAATGTATTGTAATTTAAAGTTAGGAAAAAACTAATTTCACATCCAAAAAGAAATCAATTTGAGAAGAAAATGCTTGCCTTAAATAATAAATTAGTTTATACTGGGAAATAATGATTTTTTTTTCTTTCTTGACCTCATTCTAGAGACTTGCCCATGGTTTTCAACTATGGAATCAATACTCATTACAGCTTCAATAAAATATCAATATATATTAGGTAGTCTGTGCAGCAGTCACAGTCTTGATCATACTTCCATGAAGGAAATAATCTTAAATGAATGAATACCATTTAAAACAATTCATTTTCTGCTGTTCACACATTCTCCCAAAAATTTAAAGGAAAATTCACGAATAATAATCTTAATATTTACTGGAGCCTCTTACACAGAGTGAAGTAAGCCAGAAAGAAAAACACCAATACAGTATACTAACGCATATATATGGAATTTAGAAAGATGGTAACAATAACCCTGTATACGAGGCAGCAAAAGAGACACTGATGTATAGATCAGTCTTATGGACTCTGTGGGAGAGGGAGAGGGGTGGGATGATTTGGGAGAATGGCATTGAAACATGTAAAATATCATATATGAAACGAGTCGCCAGTCCACGTTCGATGCACGATACTGGATGCTTGGGGCTGGTGCACTGGGACGACCCAGAGGGATGGTATGGGGAGGGATGAGGGAGGAGGGTTCAGGATGGGGAACACATGTATATCTGTGGCAGATTCATTTCGATATTTGGCAAAACCCAATACAATATTGTAAAGTTAAATAAAATAAAATAAAAAAAAAGAACATTTACTCAAGCAACTTCAAAGGTATAAAAATAAATTACTTATCTAGTAGTGACACATATTATTAACCTTTTTGTCCTTCAAATATCATGTCTTAACATTCTAATTATGTGAGAAATTAAGGCTTCCAAAGGTACTGGACGATAACTATAAATCAACTGAATTGCAATAGGCCAAGGAACTTGTCATAAAGATAATACTGCCCCCTTCAAACCTACAAGAGTGTTGAGCTGTCAGGAGACTTTCCAAAGTGTAACCTGGTAGATGAGCTAGGTCAAAATTCCATTTTTTAATTTCATCAAGTATGCAGTCTTCATGACATCATTTTGCACTTAATATTTAATACTTTGCCTTACATGTTTGCTAGCAACCATATCTTCACAGAATTTTAAAGCCAATGTGTTAAAGAATGGAGCGTCTCAAAATTGAACACAGTGATCCTCTACCTCGGAGTCTATGGAAGACTGAAAAAAGAATGATAAACAGATGAGGTATTACAGTTAATAGAATTATTAATGACAGCAAATGTGAGAAGAATTTATCATTTCTTATCAAAAAAGATTGTGGACTGTTTCTGTCACATACACAACTTAAATCATAAAGTTGATATTCTCAAGTAAAAAGACCCTCTT
This sequence comes from Bubalus kerabau, assembly GCF_029407905.1. Taxonomy (NCBI): domain Eukaryota; kingdom Metazoa; phylum Chordata; class Mammalia; order Artiodactyla; family Bovidae; genus Bubalus; species Bubalus kerabau. Next base: position 101,721,879 of record NC_073627.1, on the reverse strand, counting down.
TACAAAGGATACCTCCTATCCAAAACCAGTTTTCAAGTGCAAGATAAAAGACTATTGATGTTATTAGAGAGGGTCTAGGCTGTTTAATTCTTAGAACTGTGGGCTCTGAATACTCTGGCTAAATCTACTAACAATTTTGGTGTGCTATGAATCTTTCTGGAGTAATTATGTCTTCTATATTGCCAAGACTATCTTCACCAGCTAATCCGAAACTCATCCAGAACTTTGACTGGCACAGACATAGTCAATTCCTTAGTTAGAAGTAATTTAGATGGTAACAGTCTAACTGGGGACAATCAGTGTATAAAATGACATTTTTCAAACACCCACATGAGCACAACCATACTCTCTATAACTTTTATCTAAAATGAACATATATACAATCTTTTTCAAAATATGCTCCTCCATTATAGTTTATCCCAGAAGACTGGATACAGTTCCCTGTGCTACACAGCAGACCCACTTTGTTTATTCATTTTAAATGTACTAGTTTGCATCTACTGATCCCCAAGTCCCAGTCCATCCCTCCCTCTCCACATCTCCCCCTTAACAACGACAAGTCTAATCTCTATGTCTGTGAATCTATTTCTATTTTATAGTTTTAAAATATTTTTAAGTGTCTATAAGAGAAATTTTCATCTGAGAATTCATGAAACATACATGTCATGGGATGTCACGAAAAGTGAAGGCATCATGCAAACTGCTGGCATCACGGACTCAACGGACATGAGATTGAGCAGGCTCCGGGAGTCGCTGATGGACAGGGAAGCCTGCAGTGCTGCAGACCACGGGGTAGCAAAGAGTCAGACGTGACTGAGCTGACCTGAACTGAATAACACTTACCTAAAATCCTTTGGAAAGAAGGAATAGAGAGAGGAAATTTGGGAAAAGGGAAAAGGAGGAGAAAAATGTCTACTCATATCTCTGATAAGGGCTGGTCTCTGGTACACCCATTTCATGAGCTGAGAGCAATTGAAATTTCTTACACTTCTCAGGAGAAGGAATAGAAGTATTATTTTGGAGAAATGTCTAATGGCTTCTCATCAAAGGGATGTACAAAGCCTAAAATATGGAGGTCATTTACTTCTAGTCTTGATTACTAGGCTAAAGTCAATCTTGGATATGTCACCTGGACAATCCTAAATTGTCAAATTTACTGACATAATATTTTAACAAATATTTGAACACATTGTAACCTCTCCTGTCCAGGTGCTGGGGATACAAGCATGGATGGATAAGTCAAACATAGGACTAAAAAAATCTGAGTCTTTTGAATAAGAACATTAGGCAGAGTCATGGACACACTGAAATAATAAAACTGAGTGAATAAACTTTTACAAAAACAGGTATTTCTATGAATATCTATCCACATGTATAAAAGGGTCAATTCAGTTTCTTCTCTTCATTTTCAAATTTTTTTTTGCAAAAGTTGCCATTAAAAGGCAAATCTGATAGGGCAATTTTAGCACAGAACATACTCAATAGGAAGTACCTAACCAGAGAACTAAAGATGTGCTGTCTTTGAATCTTGCTTATTTTTTTTAAATACTAACTCTGAAACTGGTAGGTTATCCCACTTAAAGCTCTTGATTTTAAATTGCCATTTCTTTTTACACCCAATTAAACTGTCAGTGTAATGAAGAATTGTCCAACTGAGTAGAGCTGTTAGGATCTTCTCACTGCTGCTTCTGCAGTCTTAAATTGCAGATGCTTTTGCCTAAAATAGGAATTTAAAATCACCTCCTCAACAATAAGACCTAACCATAAGCTTCCACCAACTTCTATTTAAGACAGACAATGAACAAATACTTGCTTCACACCACGACCCTCTGTGGAGTACAGCAAAGGGATATGTTCCCAAAATAAGATATCTGTGCTCTGAAAAAGAGACTATCATGCCCCTAATTCCCTGATAAAGATTAAATAAAGACCAAATATGTAAAGGCTTTGGTTCATTACAGTTAACTCAGCAATTTTAGTAATGGACTACATTCAAAAAGAACAAACAAACCGGACTCTAGACTGTTCATTTTCATAGAAATATACTGTGTACAAAATCCTGATTGTGATCAAAGATTCTTTGAACAATTTTCTTAATGAAGGAGAACTATTTTCTTGTTCGATTATCAGATTGAGGGTGAGGGGTGCTGGTAATCTCCATGAGACAGAGGTTTGCAAGAGAAAGTCACAGGGTCATAAACACTAACCCAACTCAGTTCCAACATGACTAAAATGATGCACTGACCTTCTCTCTTCCTGGGGTTGCATCAGAAAAACATTTGGGAAGAAGCCTTTTAGTGAGCTTTTGGGAGATTCCTAAGTCTTCCTTAAAGTAAACACTTTCATATCCATGTCATCCAATGCTTTAATGCACTCACAGCTCTTTTTATACCCCTGATAAGAGAACTCAAGGTTCATGACAAAATCCCCCCTAAACTATCAACCCAGTGGTCCCACTTGCTGCCTTTAAGCAATTTTTTTTTTTTTACACAGTCCCATTCTTGTACTTGGGATCCAAAACATCAATCCCTGTTACTCTCCATGTCACTTTATATCCAACTGTGCCCTTTGCAGCACAGCATCAGAGGGCAACGTGAAGTCGTGACTACAGCATAGGATTTGTACTCAGAGCACTTGGTCATCAACCTCATTTAATAGTTATGAAATTTTGGTCAAGCAAATTCTAAACTCTGACTCCTGTGAACCTGGAGATCCTCCACAGCACAGATAGATCTTCTCTTGGTAAGTCAGTCAAGTACTGAGTAGCCTTGTCTTTCAGGGATGAGGATCTCTCAGGCTCTCAGGGAGAGAAGGTGCTCATTCGTCAGTGCTCAGTCATATCTAACTCTTTGTGACCCCATAGACTGTAGCCTGTCAGGCTGCTCTGTCTATGAGGATTCTTCAGGCAAGAATATTAGAGTGGGTTTGCCATGTCCTCCTCCAGGGGATCTTCCAGACCCAGGGACCAAATCCATGTCTCCTGCATCTCCTGCATTGGCAAGTGGATTCTTTACCGCTGTGCCACATAGGAAGCTCACAGAGGGCTTTACCCATCCCCCAAGCTGAGCTGCATGTTTGGTAATTCTTAACTGTGCAGGAATTTTTCTCTTTCATTTTTATTATTTTGCTTTCCCAATTGTCTGTAAAACATGAACATGTAAATAGGTTCTGTAACGTCTGCTCAGAGAGAAAAGAAATCTGAAGATCCTGTAAATATTCATTTTACAGAAAAACTCAAGGAAGCAGCCTCCACCATGCCAGTCCTCCTCCTAGTCTCTTCTTTGACATACAAGGCAACATGTCACTCACAGAGAGTCAGTTCAGAAATTCATTTGATGAATTTTGGTAATTAACAACTCTAAACTTTATAACTAAGTTATATTAAAATAAAAATGATGAACCAGTCAGTGACTTGCAGAAAAGACTATTTTGCTTCAGGGATGGTATTGATGTTGTTTGTTCAGATAGAAAGAGAAACAAGAGAATAACTGGTCTTTCAGATGGAGGAAAAAAACCATTACCAGATTAAGCACAACCAACAGAGGTGGGATGGAGAACGGTCTGTGACGTGTACAACCATTCTTAAGGAGATAGTAGTCTGTGTTCGCTCTATGAGTACACTAAAACAAAGCAAAGATATTCTCCATAAAATTAGGGACTCGGAATTATAAACACTGGGCAAAGTTTTTTAAAGTCTGTTGATCAATGGAGGGTGAGTTGGGAAAGTCATTTGTCCCCCATCTGTTAGACTTATACCCTCAATTAAAATTATCAATCATATATCAAATATGACTCTCTACCTTAGTTTTATCTTAGCGGTAGATCTAGGTTCTGTAACATCTCAAAGGTAGGATGTTTTAGAGGTTTACTTTACGAGAACAAACACAAAAATACTACTTTTGTAAATTTAGGAAAAAACACACAATCAACTGAACATCCTTCTGGGCCCTCCCAGGGCTTTGGTCGGCACTATGGAAGTGAGGGACTTGACAGCGAAGCACCTTTGGCTCTAGGGTCAATCTATGTTTCCACCTCAAGTCCACATCAGATGACTTCCCCTCCACCATTCCCCTAGAGGTTTTCTGGCACCAGAACACAGTGACGATTTGGGGAGGGCCTTTGTCCAAAGAGTCATCCCTGGAAGACCCAAGAAAGAGGGCCTCTAGGCTTAATAAACGCTGTTTGCATGCGGTTGGCCAGGCTTATTTAAAACACGTTATATCAACATTTTTCTTGTTTGTTTTTAAGCTAGCACAGTCATATTGTACACATGTTGATAGGAAATTAAGTCAAGACTAGCCAAGCCAACTAAGCCTAGTCTTACTGGGCAACATATAATGTCCTCGCTGGCTCTTTATAGCCAGTTTATGGTAAATTGCCATAAAGAATAATTTAAGTATGGGTGAACTCTTCCTTCTCAGCAATGATTTATCTGTTGATAAGCTGAGATGAGAGAACTCTATGCGCTGGTGAGTGGAAAAGTGTTAACTTTATTAATACATCTTCAACAAAGATTAATGGGATCCCCAGTAAGTCAGCTGTGGTATTTGATGTCAGTTTATAACAGGCTTGGCAATACCTGGAAATTTGTATCTACCATCATAAGATATAATGACATTCATAAAACTCAAGTGTAAACAGAAGGTTCTAAAGGATACAGGGCTGTAATCCAAGATGTTAGGCCTTAGGAAGTAACAGGTCTAAGGACGTTCCTACTTTGAAGTATACGCTAATGGATTTTCCTCATGGGTAAAAACACCTAAACTTCCATTTTCAATACATAAATATTTTATTATGAAAATAAATTTTGTTGAAGGAAGTTTTCTGAGGAAGATGATGTTTTAAGGTATTTTATTAGCACATGTTAAAATCATTTCCTATTTAGGTATTTGTCATCTCAACACAGAGCAAAAATCAGTCATATAAAATGGTGCAGTAATAAAAACTCCTCTTACTATTAGTTGGGAGAGAAACAAATGGGAATATTACTTTCAAGCTAATTATTTAAGTATTTTTATTGCACCAATTTTCTCAAAACCCAAGCAAAGCATATCTGAAATCTTTCCACAAATAAAATTTTTCCTCAGAACAATTTTACTCATCAGGAAAAAAAGGCAAGTTTAATTTTTCTGTCAGTTGAGGCTTCATATGTCAAACACATTTTACGTTTCAAGACTTTACTGTCATAGTGATGGAATACTCAAGGAGACATTAGTTCTTATGCAAGTACTAAGTTAGAAAGATATAAGCTGAATTACTGTGAGCACACCTCTAAAAATAGACTTCATTATCTCCAACTACAGTATATAAGTATAACTGTCTTGTCATTTTAACTAAAATTACACTTTCTAGTCAAGCAGAGACTGTAGCTTTCTTGAAGGCAGGTGGTGATAATGTATTTTCCACCTTTATATTCCCAACATTTGGCACCATCTCTGGCATACAGAGAACACATTATCAAATGAAAAAACTCATGAATTAATATAAAGGGCTTCTCAGCAACTGTGTGCTTATCCTAGATGTGGAAGCAATATATACTCTTGTTTCTGATTTTTAAAAATAAAACCTTAAATGAAGTAGCTCTGAAAGAAAAAATATTCAGAAACAGCTTTGTCGAACTTGTCATTTGCTCACTCAATCAACAAATATTTACTGAAAACTTACAGCATGTCGAACATTATGCTGGTGCTCAATCTTAAGCAGAAAAAAATCCTCTCTATATGACACTTCTAGTCTAAGTATGGAGAGAAAACTCTGTTTAGGATAAAAGAAAAGTTTCCTCCCATGTTCTCTTAAGTACACTCCCCAATCACTTTAGAGTAACATTCAAATTTTAAATACTAAATATTCTGTAAGATCTTATAGAAAAACCCAAACGAATCTTTTGGCCAACCCAATATTTTGTGGAACCACAACAGCGAATTGGTGGCACGTGCATCTGGACCAAAGCAGCACAACTTAATGACTATAAAGTATGTGTTTTTCTAGCCTTACAGAGATCGTTTTGCCTGTGCCAGAAAATTCTCCTTTACTAATAGGGCATTGCTCTTTAATTAAAATAATTTAAAATTAATTATTGATACCTGTAGCATTACTAAGTAGTAATCATTGGTGAGTCGAATCATATCCTCCACAAAGACTTACGTTAACTGAATACCTGGCACTTTGCTAAAAGCTTTATGTGGATCATCTCCTAGAATTACCCTCAAGTTTAGGCACTAGGTCTTATTATCTCTACTTGACAAAGGAGCTGAAGCTTAAGAGAAATGTGAGCAAAACCACAGGGCAAATAGTGGAGTCAGGGTCTGAACTCAGAAGTCTGTTGGTAGAACCTGAGCCTGCAACCACACCTTTTATCACTTCTCACAAAAAAGGTATTAGCAAAAAAAATTAGAAGGGAAAAAATTATTTTCTATTACCTCTTTAAATGTTGAAACGATGTACAATTTTCTTGCTTCTAAAATGTATAACTAATGATGCTTTATTTTCATAGATGTTTAAGAAATTAATAATTTTAGTCTATTCTGTGACCTGCCATAATCCAGGTGTAACAGAACAGAAATCCTGTTTCAAGTATGACTCTGGTTTGACCTAGGTAGTCCAAGCAATTGACTGCTGGGTCCCAACGTTCAAGAATTCTGAAGACTATGAGGATGAGTGTTAACACAAAACTAAGCACAAATGTATGAGGGGAAAAAAAAGAAGTTCAATTTCGTAGGTGTTGCATATTAGAGAACATTGTACCAATACACAATCTTCAGTTGTTCCAAATAACTTGGTAATGCATATATGTTTTTCAGAGTCTTACAGTAGCTTATTTCCATGTGGAAAGCTGATGTCCAGGCCTTTGGGCTAAGCAATGTTTTATAAGGTACCAAAAACCTCATTTCCAGAATTGTCAACCCTATCCTCTCTGCCATCATCATACTACTACTACTACTACTAAGTCATTTCAGTCGTGTCCGACTCTGTGCGACCCCATAGACGGCAGCCCACCAGGCCCCCCCGTCCCTGGGATTCTCCAGGCAAGAACACTGGAGTGGGTTGCCATTTCCTTCTCCAATGCAGGAAAGTGAAAAGTGAAAGTGAAGTTGCTCAGTCGTGTCCAACTCTTCGCGACCCCATGGAATGCAGCCTACCAGGCTCCTCTGTCCATGGGATTCTCCAGGCAAGAGTACTGGAGTGGGGTGCCATTGCCTTCTCCAGTCATCATAGCCAGGGACTATTCTAGATGCTGAGGATTCAGCAGTGGATAAGAGGGCCAAAGCAAAGAGTTTAGCTTCAGAGGGATAGCAGAGAAGGAAGCAATTTTTGTATCTGAGTCACTGTGCCACATGTTCTACTCATATCTGTGATTAATTTCTAAAAATAACCCTTAAAGGTAGTTAGGATCACTCCACTCTACAGATGAGGAGCTGTAGAGTCAGCTCCTCATACAGTCAGAATCAGTGGACTACTGATACGAACCCATGTCTATCTAGCCTATGAAGAGCATTCTCTTTTCATTGTGAATCCCTCCATTTCACTCTTTCTCTTTGTAGTGCTTATTCCATTTGTCTTGGTTTTCTGGTTCTCAATCACACTCGCCATCTTATAATAACTAATGAAATGATGATCACTTTTGTCCATTATATGTAAAGTGAAATTAATTCCTGCCCAAATGGTGTCTTACTACATTGCATGTATTTATATAACCATATTTATATATACTTCTTTATAGTATACATTCATTCCACAAATATTTGTTGAATGCCCAGTAAATGCTAGGAACATTTCTAGGCCAGAGAAAAATATAATGGAGCTACAATGCAAAGGGAAGAGGGGCACATGAAAATTTCAAGAAACAAAAAATATAATTTCATATGGTACAAAGTACTACAAAGCAAATAGGTCAGACACACACCACATTACATATTATGTACAATATATACATAAGTGTGTGTGTGTGTGTGTGTGTGTGTGTGTATTTCCCAAGCAGAGTCATTAGTTTAACTATACAAGGTATAAGTATTGATAAATAATAATCACATATACTAAAAGCTATCAAGTTTTTATGAGCTAAACTTTTCTACCATATTTAATATTCTAGTTGTCTGATAAAGGATCCACCTGTGGTTGCCCATGGAATTAAACAAATATACAAAAAGAGGTATTAATATCAACTTAGAAGTATAGAAAATATCTGAAAACTGTATTACTTATTTGGTCCATCTCATTCATGATACAATTTCACTCTTTTAAATTCTTTTGGTGTTACATTCTGAAAAATGTAGTATCTCTTCTAGAAAAAGCCAAACTGAGAGCAAATTTTATTACCTGAACACACACATATCATCAGGCATGTGAGAAAAAAAAATTAATATGCAATAATGTGGTCAAAATCTATTAGTTTAAAAAAAATCCACTGTGTGAAAACAATATATGCATATTTATTACAACTATAAACACAAAAAATCAAGAATAAATGTTAAAGTTAAAAAATAAAAGCATGAAGATTTTGAGATATAAATTAAAACACAAGGTCGTTTAGAAAAATCACAGATAAGACAGTCTTTAAATTTTCTTACTATCTTTAATAAAATATATTAAGAACACTTGAATGTATGTCATCATATTTGTGTTTAATGTGGCATTAATTCACAAGTCATTGTTTTTTTTTAATAAGATAAAATAAGCTACTTGCTGTTCTAAGGAGATACATAATTAGGATTTTGATAATTAAATCCTAGATGAGGCATTTGGTATATCTATGCCCTAAATCCCAATAAATTATGCATGCACAACTCCGAAAACTACATCTTAATTAGCAGCTTAAAATAAAACTAATTTTGAAAACCAGAAAATTGAATTTTTAAAAATTGTTCAAATTTTATCAGTGAAAGACAACCAAATATTCAGACTTAAAGTACTGATTTAAACATCAATTGTGTATAAAGGAACATGAATTGTTTGGTATGCTACTTTAAATATTTTAGTAAACCTCTGTAAATTTCAACTCATGTAGAGATGATTTTATATTAACTTAGTGACATGATTTCTCACTTTTGTAGCTTAATCTCTTTGGCCAATGAAGTATGTCCTAGTCTCATTTTCTTCTACTACTACCCTTTTAACTTCTACACTACTTTGAGCTACTATTGTTTATATTGACCTGTGATGGTTAATTTCATGTATCAACTTGACTGGGCCACAAGGTGCCCAGACATTTTTTAAAATCTTATTTTGGGTGTTACCATATGAGTGTTTTGCGATAAGATTGACATTTAAATCAAAAGACCCAGTAAAGCAGATTGGCTTCCCTAATGTGAGTGGAACTCACCCAATCAGTTGAACGTCTGAACAGAACAAGAAGAATGACCCTCTCCCACATAAGAGAATTCCTCCTACCTAACAACCTTCAAACGGGGATCCTGGCATAATCCTGCCTTCAGTCTCAAATGGGAAACACCAGCTCTTCCTGGGTCACAAGTCTGTGGGCATTCAAACTATACCATCAGCTTTCCTGGACCTCCAGCTTGTTGACTCAACCTGCAGACCTCAGGAGTTGTCAACCTCCGTAATGTTGTTTAGTCGCTCAGTTGTATCCGACTCTGTGAGACCTTGTGGACTGTACCCAGCCAGGCTCCTCTGTGGGATTCTTCAGGCAAGAATTCTGAAGTGGGTTAGCATTTCCTTCTCCAGCCTCCTTAATAGTATGAGCCAATGCAATATAATAAATCTCTTTACATATATAAACAAAATAAGTATAATTATGCATATACTTAACACTGGTTCTGTTTCTCTGGAGAACCCTAATATACCACCCACAACCACCATCAAATATTTAGCAATTTCTTATGTATGCAAGCATGCTCATGAAACTTTATCCCTAACAGCCTCTCATACTAGCTCTGCCTGATAAAACCCTACATAGGTTTCAAGCCCCAATTCAGAGACCTCCTCCCCATGATGCATCATCAAAGTGGAGTTTCCCCACTTCACACATTCATAGAATGTTTAGCACTATTTGCATTCATATCTGCTTGTCTGTGACTGGTAAGTTGGAAGAACACAGTTCTTCCTGGACAATGTGAATTGTCTTCTTGTATCTCAAAAGGGAATATCTGAAGGGCTGGAATACATTGTCACAACATAATAAAGCAGGGATTATTTCTGATTGGGTAAAAGCCAAAGGAAATCTTAGCTGTCTGACCAAGAGAAAAATCATTTCAAACTCTCTAGACCTTGATTTATTCCATCAAATGTAAGTGATTCTCTTTGGTTCACCAAACTCCCTTCCAACCTGACATTTCCACATTTCCATCAACCAACCAATCAACAGTAAGTGCTCATATGACTCAATATTCATTTTTAAATTATCTTAAATAATATAATATGAAGCCAAAAGTATAAACGTGCTCTCACATAAATGCAACAACTCACAGTGCACCCATTCTCTCTGAGACCTTTTAAGACATAAGCCCAACAGGGAAAAACAAATGATAATGATTAAAATAAAGCAATATGCATCTCCAACAGGAAGATCTGTAAAAGACTGATCACAAGGAAACATGAATATGTTCAGCTCACACACGCACTTTCTCCGAGATATTATCAGGTTTAATGTCTTCGGTCCTAGAGTCTCCACGGAACTGTTCATGTGGGTTCCTGCCTTTGTCCACACTGATACGTAAAGAACAGTTTTTTGTAAGTCCTCCTGAAAGTCAAAAGTTTCTGTTTACTTATATGGCTCTGCACCTCTTTTCAGCCAGGAAATGCAGTAGTCAAGAAGGCTTTATAACGTTGTATCAATTTATTCCAAGTACAAGACTATTTTATAAACCTTTTCAAATAATCTTCACTTGGTACCATAATTGTTCAGCAAGTTTGTTCTGTGTTGGCCATCCTTCCTTTAGTTTCAGTCTTTCATAAAAATCTTTTTGTGTGACAGTCAAGCAGCTGTGCTTTGTTCTTTAATGTTCCTAGCCTAGATCCCCAGCCGAGACCACTTTATAACATAAACGGCAAAGTACCATTTTCACAGCGGGGACAACTGTGTTCATCTTCAAAAAGAGGCATTAATAAAATGAAACTGTAATGAACATGCTAATTCTGATCACAGGGTAGTATAACAATGGCAGAGAGAGTCGACTGCCTTCTCTCTGAAAGATGGTAAAGCTGTTTTTTTTTTTTTAACTGCTATAATGGCTTACATTTTTTGAAACAGACATATTATGCAAACATTTCTCTCCATTTCCCAATGAAATGCCTTTTCTGTCTCACCCAAATGCTAGCTGTGTGCTTTACTATATCCGTAACAGTCACCTTCAGGGAGCATATTTTTGCCATCTTGTAAGAACTGACTTGCTGAAAAAGGGATGTCACTGAAACACAGAAAGCCAGAGAGCAGAGATCTGAGAGATCACCAGTTCAATGCCTTCTCCATGCACATGACATCAAGATAAATAAATGAGCACAAGTACAGGAAGGTAAGTAAGTTTGCTCAAGATGTCACAGAAATTCGGGGACAGAGCCGGAGTTGGGACCTAAATTATTTGAGACCTGAACTTGGGGACTCTGGGTTATCTTATGCCTTGATGGTGATCAATCATAAACTATGATGCACTAACGTGGAGTAGATCCTCAAACGTAAGTGTCACTTCATAAAATATGTCTGTAAAACTAAGCAACTCAATTGTCTCATATTTTGTCAGCCAACTTTTTGTAGACAATAATTTTACTTAGTGTGTGATCTCGGAACAATCTAGTAATGACAATCTTGTATATCATGCCCTGTTTTGTTGTGGGGCTTCCCAGGTGGTTCAGGGGTAAAGAATCCACCTGACAATTCAGGAGATGCAAGAGACTCAGGTTCGATCCTTGGGTTGGGAAGATACCCTGGAGTGGGAAATGGCAACCCACTCCAGTATTCTTGCCTGGGAAATCCCATGGGCAGAGAAGCCCGGCAGGCCAGAGACGGGGGTCTCAGAGTTGGCCATGACTGAGCACACACACGTGCTGTTTGGTTACGGTAGTGCTGGTGGTGGTTGAGGAGCAGTACTGCGACCAGCACACTTAGCGTGGCCGAGGGGAGCTGCCCCACATCGAGGATGAGGCAGAAACCGGGAGGACCCCATGCCCGGGGGGCGGCGGCAAAGAGGAGTTACCCCACGTCCATGGTCAGGGGCAGTGGCCAAGATTGCCAGACTGCAACAGCGCAGGAACCGCCAAGAGGAGCTACCCCACGTCCAAGGCCAGGGGCGGCGGCCGGGAGGAGATACCCAGCGTCCAAGGAGAGGTGGCTGCAGGGACGCAGGAGGGTCTAGAGGAGCTATTCCATGTTCAAGGTCAGGAGGGGCAGCGGTGAGGAGATACCCCTCGTTCAAGGTAAGGAGCAGCGGCTGCGCTTTGCTGGAGCAGCCGTGAAAGGATACCTCACGTCCAAGGAGAGAAACCCAAGTAAGATGGTGGGTGTTGCAAGAGGGCATCAGAGGGCAGACACACTGAAACCATACTCACAGAAAACCAGTCAATCTAATCACACTAGGACCACAGCCTTGTCTAACTCAATGAAACTAAGCCATGCCCGTGGGGCAACCCAAGACGGGCAGGTCATGGTGGAGAAGGCTGACAGAATGTGGTCCACTGGAGAAGGGAATGGCAAACCACTTCAGTATTCTTGCCTTGAGAACCCCATGAACAGTATGAAAAGGCAAAATGATAGGATACCAAAACAGGAACTCCCCAGGTCAGTAGGTGCCCAATATGCTATTGGAGATCAGCAGAGAAATAGCTCCAGAAAGAATGAAGGGGATGGAGCCAAAGCAAAAACAATACCCAGTTGTGGATGTGACTGGTGATAGAAGCAAGGTCTGATGCTGTAAAGAGCAATATTGCATAGGAACCTGGAGTGTCAGGTCCATGAATCAAGGCAAATTGGAAGTGGTCAAACAAGAGATGGCAAGAGTGAACGTCAATATTCTAGGAATCAGCAAACTAAAATGGACTGGAATGGGTGAATTTAACTCAGATGTCCATTATATCTACTACTGCAGGCCAGAATCCCTCAGAAGAAATGGAGTAGCCATCATGGTCAACAAAAGAGTCTGAAATGCAGTACTTGGATGCAATCTCAAAAACAACAGAATGATCTCTGTTCGTTTCCAAGGCAAATCATTCAATATCACAGTAATCCAAGTCTATGCCCCAACCAGTAACGCTGAAGAAGCTGAAGTTTAACGGTTCTATGAAAACCTACAAGACTTTTTAGAACTAACACTCAAAAAAAGATGTCCTTTTCATTATAGGGGACTGGAATGCAAAAGTGGGAAGTCAAGAAACACCTGGAGTAACAGGCAAATTTGGCCTTGGAATACGGAATGAAGCAGGCCAAAGACTAATAGAGTTTTGCCAAGAAAATGCGCTGGTCATAGCAAACACCCTCTTCCAACAACACAAGAGAAGACTCTACACATGGACATCACCAGATGGTCCACACCGAAATCAGACTGATTATATTCTTTGCGGCCAAAGATGGAGAAGCTTTATGCAGTCAACAAAAACAAGACCAGGAGCTGACTGTGGCTCAGATCATGAACTCCTTATTACCAAATTCAACTTAAATTGAAGAAAGTAGGGAAAACTACTAGACCATTCAGGTATCAACTAAATCAAATCCCTTATGATTATACAGTGGAAGTGAGAAACAGATTTAAGGACCTAGATAGACAGATAGGGCCTAGATAGAGTGCCTGATGAAGACTGGACGGAGGTTTGTGACATTGTACAGGAGACAAGGATCAAGACCATCCCCATGGAAAAGAAATGCAAAAAAGCAAAGTGGCTGTCTGGGGAGGCCTTACATATAACTGTGAAAAGAAGAGAAGAGAAAAGCAAAGGAGAAAAGGAAAGATATAAGTATCTGAATGCAGAGTTCCAAAGAATAGCAAGAAGAGATAAGAAAGCCTTCCTCAGTGATCAATGCAAAGAAATAGAGGAAAACAACAGAATGGGAAAGACTGGAGATCTCTTCAAGAAAATTAGAGATACCAAGGGAACATTTCATGCAAAGATGGGCTCGATAAAGGACAGAAATGGTATGGACCTAACAGAAGCAGAAGATATTAAGAAGAGGTGGCAAGAATACACAGAAGAACTGTGCAAAAAAGATCTTCACAACCCAGATAATCATGATGCTGTGATCACCGACCTAGAGCCAGACATCCTGGAACGTGAAGTCAAGTGGGCCTTAGAAAGCATCACTACAAACAAAGCTAAGGCAGGTGATGGAATTCCAGTTGAGCGATTTCAAATCCTGAAAGATGATGCTGTGCAAGTGCTGCACTCAATATGCCAGAAAATTTGGAAAACTCAGCAGTGGCCCCAGGACTGGAAAAGGTCAGCTTTCATTCCAATCCCAAAAAAGGCAATGACAAAGAATGCTCAAACTACCACACAATTGCACTCATCTCACATGCTAGTAAAGTAATGCTCAAAATTCTCCAGCAATACATGAACTGTGAAGTTCCAGATGTTCAAGCGGGTTTTTGAAAAGGCAGAGGAACCAGAGATCAAATTGCCAACATTCGCTGGATCATGGAAAAAGCAAGAGAGTTCCAGAAAAATATCTATTTCAGCTTTACTGACTATGCCAAAGCCTTTGACTGTGTGGATCATAATAAACTGTGGAAAATTCTGAAAGAGATGGGAATACCAGACCACCTGACCTGCATCTTGAGAAACCTATATGCAGGTCAGGAAGCAACAGTTAGAACTGGATATGGAATAACACACTGGTTCCAAATAGGAAAAGGAATATGTCAAGGCTGTATATTGTCACCCTGCTTATTTAACTTACATGCAGAGTACATCATGAGAAACACTGGACTGGAAGAAACACAAGCTGGAATCAAGATTGCTGGGAGAAATATCAATAACCTCAGATATGCAGATGACACCACCTTATGGCAGAAAGTGAAGAAGAACTCAAAAGCCTCTTGATGAAAGTGAAAGAGGAGAGTGAAAAAGTTGGCTTAAAACTGACAAACAACTAATCTCAAAAATATACAAGCAACTCCTACAGCTCAACTCCAGAAAAATAAATGACCCAATCAAAAAATGGGCCAAAGAACTAAATAGACATTTCTCCAAAGAAGACATACAGATGGCTAACAAACACATGAAAAGATGCTCAACATCACTCATTATCAGAGAAATGCAAATCAAAACCACTATGAGGTACCATTTCACACCAGTCAGAATGGCTGCGATTCAAAAGTCTACAAGTAATAAATGCTGGAGAGGGTGTGGAGAAAAGGGAACCCTCTTACACTCTTGGTGGGAATGCAAGCTAGTACAGCCACTATGGAGAACAGTGTGGAGATTCCTTAAAAAACTGGAAATAGAACTGCCTTATGATCCAGCAATCCCACTGCTGGGCATACACACTGAGGAAATAAGAAGGGAAAGAGACACGTGTACCCCAATGTTCATCGCAGCACTGTTTATAAGAGCCAGGACATGGAAGCTACCTAGATGTCCATCAGCAGATGAATGGATAAGAAAGCAGTGGTACATATACACAATGGAGTATTACTCAGCCATTAAAAAGAATACATTTGAATCAGTTCTAATGAGGTGGATGGAACTGGAGCCTATTATACAGAGTGAAGTAAGCCAGAAAGAAAAACACCAATACAGTATACTAACGCATATATATGGAATTTAGAAAGATGGTAATAATAACCCTGTGTACAAGACAGCAAAAGAGACACTGATGTATAGAACAGTCTTATGGACTCTGTGGGAGAGGGAGAGGGTGGGAAGATTTGGGAGAATGGCACTGAAACATGTAAAATATCATGTATGAAACGAGTTGCCAGTCCAGGTTCCATGCACGATACTGGATGCTTGGGGCTGGTGCACTGGGACGACCCAGAGGGATGGTGTGGGGAGGGAGGAGGGAGGAGGGTTCAGGGTGGGGAACACATGTATACTAGTGGTGGATTCATTTTGATATTTGGCAAAACTAATACAATTATGTAAAGTTTAAAAATAAAATTTAAAAAAAAATAAAAGCTCAACATTCAGAAAATGAAGATCATGGCATCTGGTCCCATCACTTCAAGGGAAATAGATGGGGAAACAGTGGAAACAGTATCAGACTCTATTTTTTTGGGCTCCAAAATCACTGCAGATGGTGACTGCAGCCATGAAATTAAAAGACGCTTACCCCTTTGAAGAAAAGTTATGACCAACCTAGACAGCATATTCAAAAGCAGAGACATTACTTTGCCAAAGAACGTCCATCTAGTCAAGGCTATGGTTTTTTTCTGTGGTCATGTATGGATGTGAGAGTTGGACTGTGAAGAAGGCTGAGTGCCAAAGAATTGATGCTTTTGAACTGTGGTGTTGGAGAAGACTCTTGAGAGTCCCTTGGACTGCAAGGAGATCCAACGAGTCCATTCTGAAGGAGATCAGCCCTGGGATTTCTTTGGAAGGAATGATGCTAAAGCTGAAACTCCAGTACTCTGCCCACCTCATGTGAAGAGTTGACTCACTGAAACTCTGATGCTGGGAGGGATTGGGGGCAGGAGGAGAAGGGGACAACAGAGGATGAGATGACTGGATGGCATCACTGACTCTATGGATGTGAGTCTGAGTGAACTCCGGGAGTTGCTGATGGACAGGGAGGCCTGGCGTCCTGCAATTCATGAGTTCGCAGAGTCAGACACGACTGAGGGACTGAACTGAACTATTTCAAAATGGGTGAGTCTCAGAAAGTAATCCACTACATTTAGAAAAAATGACATAGTACATGAAATTTTGGATGATAAAATGTGCATTTTCTAATGACTACATTTAAAGAAATCTAAATTCAACTAATATGATATTTAGTCACAGAGAGTTGACTAAATTTTTCTAGAACTTTCTCTTAGAGATGGGGAGCTATGTGAGTAAGAAAAAAAGGATTCTTGATGTCTTTCTACTTGCCTAAAACAGGCATATGATCCTGGATTCTTACAGGAAAGAAAAGTCTATGGATGGTGATAACTCATTTTCCCTGACCAGTGGCTGATAAGATGTATCTGAGAGAATATTTTCATCTCTGGTTATCATTACCCAAATTTTCAAGCTTTCCCCTTGATATCTTTGGTCAGGAAGAAATGGTGGCCCGTGAACCAAAGATTCAGAAAGAACCAATTCCATCTCTTCTTAAAACACCTTCTCTGGTCTTATACTTTGCCCTTCACTGGAAGTCTAAAATCAAATCCAAAGTCCTCAGCAGAATCCCACATTAGGCAAGGCTCAGCCCTTAATAACCTCTCAGTGAGATGTGAGGCCTCCACTTAAAGTTCTGCATAGGATAGAAACATGTACAACAGCTATGTTCAGCCCCCTAAAGTGCTACAGAACTAGGGAGATGGTATTTGCCTACGTATCCACAGGCAAGGCAACCAAAATAAATCAATAAATGACCTGGAGTCTATAAACACCACATTCACTACTTCTTCTATGAACTGCAGTCTACCCATATAAATGGTAGTTGCTCAAACATCTCATTCCAGGGGGGCATGTTCTGCCCGAGTTTGAAGTTATCCTTCCTTATGAAAACAGTTTTTCACCATGAGGGTAATTTGAAATGAGCTACACAGGACAAGTTTTCCCTGAAATACTCACTTCAATACACATGAGCGGTCAGAGTATTATTTCAGTGTCTTCTGCATTAGTTGCACAAGTCAGATGACTAAATCTCCAATTAATCAGGTCCTCTAGTGGCCTGTGTGAAATAAATTAGTGTTCTCCATCCAGTCCACTTAGACAAAACCCATCACGACAGCTGGCACATTTTTGGCACTGTCAGCAAAGTGGGTAAAAAGTAAATGACCCATGTGGACAAAATGGGCATCAGAGAAGGGGCATTGGATAAAAAGTGCAAAGCAGTTTCCACCCACTGCAGAACAGAGAGCTTGGGTATCTGCCAATGAGATTTTCAAGGGAAAGTGAACTTAAAATGGGCACAGAGCCCATCAACTATAGAGTAAAACTCCTCATGTTCATCTAGTTAACTGTTTACAATGTTCATAGTCTAGAAATGCAGTTTACCAACTGGAATATTTTTAAAGACTATTACTAATAAGATTACCAATAGTTATTTAGAAATTTTAAACAAAGAGACAACTCTAAGAAACAAAGGTACTTCCCAAGCCCACTTACTTCATCCTGTAAGGATACATGCAAATATTCTATTTTAAGGTTATGTTTAGACTGCTTTTTCATTATCCAAAATATCTTTGAGTTTTTCTCATGAAACATTTCCAAATTGCTAAAAATAATCTTAAAAAAATAAGGTTTAAATACTTTACTAGGATCACAAATTTTCATACAAATGTACTTATATATGACAGATATTCACATAGAAAGCTAAGATCAAATTAAAATTTCAAATGTATTTGCGTTATGGGGAGCTAGCTGGATAAAAGCAGATGAGATGGGAGGACCCCAATCAGCTGGAAGGAAGGACAATATAAATCCACGTGCATGTCTATGTCAAGTGATAGTTTCCTCCAATTTCTTATTAATGTCTTCATCAAACACATAAAGATTAAGTCAAACCAAACAACTGTCATTGATTCCTTTTAAGGGGTTTGTTCAGGAAACTCGGAAGGTGAAAACATCCAAAAAAGTTTCTAACACTTGATTGCATCTTCGTAATACATTTTCTACATGATAGCACTAGTGATGAACCACGTGAATAAGAGAAGATTAAAATTATTAAAAGACCAAGAAATCAATCTGGTTTTGCTTCCCATATGAATATTCCTCCCAAATTACTCAACAGTCTTCGGGCCTTTCATCTAAATTTATGTGAACATACACAAGCATGTGCACATATGCATATATATTAGTACATATTATAGTACATACAAACATATTCTTCAAGATTCCTTTCAACTCCAAAATGTAGCTTCTCCTAACTGCTCTTTTTTCCCTAATGTTTTATTTTACCTAACAGTTTACTCTCTTCTTTACCCTTACAAATATTTAAAATTCATTTCTTTTACAACCCATTCATAGAGTTCAATTATCTGCACTTCACAGACTATAACTTCTACTGTCAATTGGGCTTCCTGGCTCTTGTGTGTTGAAACCGGCATTCATGTTTTATTAGAATGGATACCAATGAGCTCATCTGTGAATAAATGACCTTATCTGGGGTTGTATGTCCTGGACTGTGGCGGCGTCTCTAATGGGGTGGATCCTTACATGGCTGTTGCTCCACACTCCATGGATTCACTGTTTCTAACCAGCTTTTTCATTAGCTTCTGAGTTCTAAGTATTGTACTACAGAAATAGTGCTAGAATTCTTATCTTATACAGAAAGCTGATCTAGCTCTTCTTCCCACCACCCTATTTAATATAGAGCTGTGTCATATGGAAGAGTTAAATCACCAGCCCTGTATCATATAGTCCATTTGGCTATTATCTTGGTTTATAAGATTACAAATTGTCTTTTATCTGGAGGTTCTCTCTTTGTTTTCAGTACCTGGAAATACCTTTCTTGTTTATAAGCCTAACCATGCATTTAATTTTATTTTCAAATATTTTATCAACATCTCTGTGCGTTTATAGAGGGACAGAGAACATTCTATATTGAACATAGCTTGTCATAATGACAAGAAATGTACCTCACACCTGACTTGCTTGTTTTTAAGCAGCATTCTGTTATACAAAATTCAAAGATCTTTATCTACTTGGTCAATATTTCCCCTAAGACTTAGTAAGACATTTCTATCACTTAAAACATATTTTAGGATGTATACATAAATCTTTTCTAGGCTTCTCAGATTGATTAATTCTGGTACTAAGTAGATCTTAAAGGAAATGTTTTTGGTTTTATTAAACATACAAAGAAAATATATCCCTCAAAGCTGGGGGAGGCAGAACGGAGGAAAAATGTTCTTAATCTACATATGTTTCTCTAAGATTATTTAATTATGGTCTCTTCTTTCTTGTATGAGAAAGGAAGAAACAAAGGCACAGTAGAGTTCATCTAGAAATATCAACTATGGCTGAAACCCAATTAGTCTATGTCCTTATCTCTAAGCAGAAGACCAAACTATATGTGTTTTATACAACAGAATATTATTCATCACTGGCCTTTCTTCTTTTCCACTGTCATTCTAAAGGAAGTCTTGAAAGCAGACACACTGCACTAAAGAGCTGGCCAATCATCTCATGCTTTGGACAAACTGCATAAGCCACATAGCCGAAAACACAGAAGGCATATTCACTGTTTCCAATCCCTTTGCACCAACAGATATTAGTTCAAGAAATATAAAATCATGAAGAAAACTAGTTTTTTGACATAAAAAGGTATATTTGTCATTCATGATTCTTCTCATTAATAACTAATCATCTTTAGGTAGAAGATATCCCTTTAATTTTACAAGCATCAATGTCAGTTTTGGTAATTTGCAAAAGTAGTTGCTGACCTATATATGAAAAATCCACACAGGAGTGAAGTTAACATGCAAAAGAGTAACATAACCTGCTTGCTTTCGAGATTCTTTACCAAAAATCAAAATGGTATCGGACATTTGCAATCAGTATTTCTTTAATTTTTTTTTCTGTCCCTGACTAGCAGTTTTTAAGTCTTATGAGAGAAAGCGCTGACTATCTATTTAAAGTTTGACCCTAACAAGTATTTGACTTCAATATAGTTCCCAATTAAGTGTCATGACAATGCTAGTCTTTTCAACGATCCTACAAAAGAATACTTGGGGTACAGAATTTCAACAGTGACACAAGCAGCAGCCTTGTACTTGAATACTTACCACGTAAAACTGTGAGTCTGGTGGACACACTTATTTCTCCCACGTTATTCGAGGCCACACATTCATAAATGGCCTCATCACGTGGCGTCCGTAAGGGCTGTATTCTGAGAACTGATCCAGATCCATCGTCAAACTCTATTACCTATTAGAGGAAACAATAGCTGTCACAGGTGTTGTTACTGTCATCCACCTTTCAGCTAAACCTCCTAATGCGGTGGTGGACCAGCCATTAGGCTCACAGTAAACTCAGAAGCATTTTGTGACTACCTTTTGATACAGTGATGAAACAGAATAATCGGTCTAATGTAATGAATCCTGTAGTGAACAATGAAAAGACATGAAACTACATATGCAAAAAATGTAAATTTCTTGTCACTACAGAAAACCATCCAGGGTTTACTCATGAAAATATTCCAGTATGTGTATCTAGGGCATTGTGATTCTGGTATTAATTTTGCAAGAAATATGCTGCTGTGATGAATAAACTTCTTAAATTATTCTGTCTTTGATAGTACAAATGCACATACGGATCCATTTAGTAACTGAAATATAAGGTGAAGAGATAATGTATACCACCACTGATAGCTATTCTGCTTTAAAATGTCTCATCCTAAACTGTATAGATGAGCGAACCATGAAGAGAAACTGCATAAATCTAGTACTTAGGCAGCCAATGAGATGTCTTTCATAGCCCAAGAGACTGATGGCATGCATTAATTTTGCAATAAATCATTCCAGTATTTGTTCTAGCTTAGCATTTCCTGCATTTTTAGGACATTCTTGCTGCAAAATGGAGGCTTGCTTCAGCAAGCAGAAAATTAATGTTCTAAACAGTAAGCCTGAATTCACTATCATTATGGACTGTACTCTGAAACAGTTAAGAAATCTTAGGTATTTGTCACCAAATTCAAGTAGTACTTTTTAAAAATGATGATGACATCGATATTGATGATATGATGATGATATTTATAATTACATGATAATATGAAGATATTGATAAATATGTACACAAAACTGTAGTCCTATACTTTTCTATAACTATGATGGGTTTTTTTCATCTGTTCACTGAGATTCTGTATTTTTTTTCCATTTCCCTATGAATAATACATCCATGTGCTTAAACTGTGAATAAAGAATGCCTTGTAAATATATTTACAAGATGCTCAGTCCCAGATTTTGTGTATAAGTGTCAACATATGGGGAAAAAGGGATTGAAAGTTTTTAAGATATATCCATTTCAAGTCCTTTTCACATTCCATTTATGTTCTAAATTCACAGAGATAGCCAAATGTCCCACTTCTCCATGTACCAGAATTTAGTTTCAACTTTATTAAAAATATCACACATTTTAGAATGAATCTACTATGCATCTTGGGAGAATAAAGTTCCAAAGTTACTTTGAGACTGAAGTTTTTGTCAAATATGCCATAATTTAATATATACATGTGTGTGTGTGTGTGTGTGTGTGTAGTGAGAGAACTCCCTTGGCTTAATGTAGAGAAGGGTTTAAACATTTTTAATACTAATTTAAATTTTGATATTTTTGGTCTTATTGAGAAATATCTGACATACATCACTGCATAAGGTTTAAGGTGTATAGAATGAAAGTTTGATTTACATATATGGTGATATGATTACTACAATAAGTTTAGTTAACATCCATCATCTCATATAGATATAAGAAAATAGTTTTTTTTCTCCTTGTGATGAGAACTCAGTATCTAATCTCTTAATAAATTTTGATTCACTGTTACCTGTCATTGTATAATTATACTTCGGAAATATTTCCTAGGCTTAGGCCTGAACAGTTCAACAAACGAACTGTATACCCCATATTAGCACCCCATTAGGTGCTAATGTTGTAATTTCCAATTTGAAAATCCTATTCAACACCTGGTATTGATTATAGCATCTCTAGGCCAGACGCTAGATTTGCCAGTGGAGACGGAAGAGGTAACAAAATCAGTCGCACTCACACTCTTACGGGCTTTAGAAACTAGTGAAACCAAAAAATACAATATACTGTTACAGATACTAAAGATTCACAGCCCAAGACTCGATATTATTTGATGTATCTGCTTTGTGTTAAAACGATTAACTTTTTCTGGATGTGTTTATATGATGCTCATTAGGACTTATGTACTGAGCAGAATTCATGCATTGAAATGTTTACTATTATAATTTAATATTTATTACAAGAGTTTGTCAAGAAGTCATCATTACTAGCAAGCCTGATGTCAAAATTCTCTTTGACAAAAAAGTTCAATTTAATTTAAACTAAAAAGTCTATGTGCACCAGAAGTTACATACATATACATCTTTTTCTATCTGATGTAGGAAACGTTTCTTAAAGATTAAGATATTCTCTTATGTTTAAATCATTATAAATATTTGATCTTCAAACAAACACAATTTTAAATTTATCATTTATAAATTACAGTCCAGATTTCAATTTAACCAGTGTAATTAATTAGGCCCTTTATGCATTTGGTCCATTTATTTCTCTGTGAGAACTGTTGAAAAATGAGTAAAATCTCAATGTTCTGAGTTTTGTAGCTGCTATATTTCTTTTAACTGGGAATAACTTTAATTTGCCAAAATGTAAATTAGGCTATGAAGTAGACCAGAAACTCAGGTAGGAGGAACTGAGTGTTGTATTAAATATTAGCTGGAGGTCCCAGTACCCTGTAAGAACCAGTCTATAAATTACAGGCATGAGGTTGCAGGCTTCTTCTAATTTTCCTCTGTGCAGCTTATCACCTATTTTACTCCTCCAGAATAAGTAACTTTATACATCATAAGGCTCCTTCAAAACACCCCCCAGAAACAATATCTGATGTATGTTTTACCATCTGCAGTGCACTGAGCTTTCTTGAGTAAACGCAACTGATTTCTTCAACAGGTTTATCAACTATCCACCTGTTTGAGTATGTTTCTTCCTGAGCAGTTCTTTACACAAAAACACTGGAGCAAAAGTTCTCATTCTAGTCCATGCTACTTTTAAAACACAGGTGTGAAGTATAGTGGATAACTAAACTTGCTGCCCAGTATCCATTCTCCTTCCAGATCACAGGAACTTGAATTCCCTTTAGGAAAACACTGCTCCTTCATTTCAAACCACAGGGTTGAATGGAACTGACTTCATTCCCAGCAAGAGAGGTAGATTCTGATTAATTTAGTCAGCCTGTACCATCCAGCTGTTCATAAAGATTGGTTCTGGGATGAACATGTAACTCAGAAAGATCCAATAGCAGAGGAAGTTCTCACTCATCCTCTAGTCTTGGATGTGGGAGTATGGGAGACTGCATCTTGCCATCTTAAGGGGAAGCAGTCTGAAAATGAGGTTACAGATGGATGCTAAGGACACTATTTGAGCCCTGATACAAGTAGGACAACAGTCAGTCTTATGAACCCTCAAATTCTCTTTTTGAAAAAGTCAGAGCTATTTAGAGTGAACTTTTCCATCCCAAACACATAATGAATGACACATTTCAGTGATTATAACACCTTGTATCAGAGTAAAACAAGTAGCATACAAACCAAAACTCCAGCAGATACCTTCTTCCCCCAGAGAAACAGAACAATGGACCTAATACCTCAAATCTCTGATTGCTGACTTTCTTTCCTTTTTTGTTCCAGACAATTTTAGGTCTTGGGTCTCCTGTAGCTTGGCAAATGAAGGAGGCAACTCCACCAGAGACCCCTGTCTGGTCAACGGGAGTTCGCGTAAATCTTGGAGGTGCTAAAATAAAAAAGAAATAGACATCATAATTAGATGGAAAATTGAAACACAGATTATTATCTCACCGCACTGCTCTCTCCACAGCCCTCAACCCTATTTCAGTCAACACAGATATAATACACATATAAATATACTGGGATGACAAAATCAGGAAAGCACCTTTTAATTTGAAGGTAGATAAAAGGGGAAGGAGGTAACTTTCCGGTCAAGTTATCTGTTAGCACTTTTAATGCTGAAACCCGTATTAAGGCAGAGATCCAATAACATTCGAAAAGCAACATCACACATTAATTTTTATTACCAGTATTAAAAAAATCCAATTTGTCCTCTGTAACAAAATGAGCTCATCAATCAAAGTGAGTAAAATTTTAGCTCTTTGCTTTGATGCCGCTATCAGGAGGCTGCCAGAAAGCAGCAATGCCACTGCTAAGCTATTAAAATAAGTGACATTTAAGAGAAATTCTAGGAAATTTTAAAGAGACTGGAAATACAGCCCTGAGTTAGAAGGTTTAGCAAGAAACAGAAATAGGAGAAAATGGTACAGTGACTCTAACCCAGATATTGTGTGCTGTCTTACTTGAAACTTAACTCCACAATTTGCATAAAAAGATGAGTCAAGAAGTCTCCAAAGTCATAGCAAGGAAAATAATTTCTATAAAGAAAAATGTACACTTCAAGACTCTAGGACAAAAGGCTAAAAGTGTGAGGTTTTTGAAACGCCCTCCATCTCCTTTAAATGTTCCTAATATTTACTTTCCTTCTTAAAATCTGCTTGTTATCCATCTTATATTTCCAGGTCTCGAAATTCATTAAATGAGAATTATATAAAATGTAGATAAATACTTATGGGCTAAATATTCACCATATATTTTATTTACAAAGATTATAAATACACAAATGTCAATTTGGGTATTTATAGGGATCAATAGATCAGCTATGGCATAATCATCAAATAGTAAACGTTATATTTATAAACATATGCCATGAGAAGTACTTATGATTCAATGGTAAGCCAGAAAAGCACCACACAAAATTATACATGAGGGATAGCAGGTAAAGAAAAACGCGCCCCAAAAGAGATGGCACAAAATATGCTAAAATATTAACAATGGTGGCTGGGGAGAGGTGTTCTAATTATTTTTCCTCCTCTTCACATTTTTCTTGCATCCTTGAGTTTTTACAATTATGTTATAGTTGGACATTTTTTTAACTCGAAAACATTTTACCTCACTATTTTATTTTCTATTTTCTTATCCCTACGATCAAAGAAAAGAAGAATTTTCTCTTCTCTCTGGCCATAGTTCACCTGTATGTCATTAAGATAAGGTTTTAAGTAACCGTAGCTAATGCTTATTTTGAAAACTCTCCTTAGATTTTAAGAAAGAGGAAACTAGCAAAGTCCATCACTATTTGCTCATCACCACTATTTTCTCTGCCGTTTTCATGTTTCCCATGTGATGCTCCTGCTGGCCCAATGATGTGTGTCCTGACCCTCATCTCAGTTTTCCTTGAGTCAGGGAAGCCAGATTGCCCTCTCAGCTCCAGTGGGCTACAGTTCACAGGGTCGCAAAGAGTCAGACACAACTGAAGTAACCTAGCACACGCACACACACACACGCACACATGCATCATTCTGAGATGCAAAACTTTCCTCTTACTTAACTATAAAAATATGAAGTGTGAAATCAATAATTTTGCAGAGATCCCTTTCAGGTTTAAGGTATTAACTTCCACAACGAGGCAAAGAATGGAGAAGTGAGGGGCGTGGTGTATTTGCGATGCTGATAAAGGAGCATGGTCTCCACTTCATCCGCAAATTCCACTTGATGACAGCAGCTCTGGTGAAAACCAGGCCCCATTTGTTCAGAAACCCCGGGAACGAAAGCGAACTCTGACAACGCTGCTCGATACCGCATCCAGTAGCGTCTCAGGGCAGCAATACAAACTAGATGATTACCAGAACTGCGAGTGATGTTTAAGGTGATTTCAAATTGACTAACAGTGAGAGGAACAAAAAATACAGTATACTGATGTCAACTGTCACGAAGAAAAAAGTTATTAAACTTTTATGTTTTTCATTCTGCTGTTTCAAACAATGTAAATGGATAATAACCACATGCTTGTCAGCATATAATATGGAAATTACAACTATGGAATTGAAATTCCTAGGGAGTTTTCCCTGAAAAAAACATATTGCATTGCTATATTAAGTGATAAAACAGTATCATTTTTAGGTCCTTTATTTTTCAAACTCCATAGCTTAAAAATTGGAAAACCAATTTTAATAACCCAATCTCCCATTTAAGTTGAAATCTCTTGCAAGAATGTATGGGCTGGGCAGAGGGTTGTTGTATACAATGTTGTATACATTGAAATAATTAGAAAGTGAATAAACAAAGATGGTAGGATGCCATTTTTCCTGCACTGGGATTTTTTTTTTTTTTAAAGGGATAGTATCCTAGTTCTCATCCTAATTTGGAGACTATGAAAATCTGCAAAGAGGTAGTATTCTGCCTGCCAGTGCAGGAGATGTGGGTTCGATCCCCGGGTCAGGAAGATCCCCTGGAGAGGGAAATGGCAACCCACTCCAGTATTCTTGCCTGGAGAATCCCCATGGACAAAGGAGCCCGAGGGCTACAGTCCTTTGGCTCGCAAGAGTCAGATATTAGCGACTAAATAACAACAACAAATTATTCAGCAAAGTGCTTCCTAGATAATGAGCCAAATTACTATAAAACTTATAAGCCTTATTTCTAAATGGAAAGCAAAGGAGGCAAGTTACCATTTTCTCAAAAAGAATGTTCAGATATGTTTTTCATTTTCTGGTCATACCTTACAGTTCTCAGGCAAACACGGACAAGCTTAAGAATCTACCAAAGATATGATCACTGGATGCTACTATAAGCATTTTATTTATTTTTAAATTTAATTGATAATTTTTTTTTAATTTTTATTGGAGCATAGTTGATTTATAATGTACTAGTTTCAGGGGTATAGCAATGTGATTCAGTTATACATATACATATAACTACTCTTTTTTACATTCTTTTCCCATATAGGTCATTACAAGGTACTAAGTAGAATCCTGTAAGAATTTTATTTCAAAAGATGACGTCAGTAGAGTTAACCTAACGAGTTGTGAACATTTTTTTTGGGGGGGAAACAGAATATGTTTCAAATCTGGGACTGTCTCCCTATATCCCACTACCTACAACTATAGTGATGCAGCATTCTTCAAAAAACAGCCCTTAAATTGACGATACTGGATGCTGGGGGCTGGTGCACTGGGACGACCCAGAGGGCGGGTATGGGGAGGGAGGAGGGAGGAGGGTTCAGGATGGGGAACACATGTATACCTGTGGCGGATTCATTTTGATATTTGGCAAAACTAATACAATTATGTAAAGTTTAAAAATAAAATTAAATTTAAAAAAATAAAAATAAAAACAAACACAAGAAATGAAGTTGAAAACACTGTTTTTAAAAAGGCATATCAAGCATTTGCACACAGAATTTTTATTTCAATTTTTTTTCTAAATATAGAAATATTAGTTTTCATAGACAAGAAAATCATCACTTTCTTATGGGATCTGATGTCAATTTTTCTACATTTGTCCACCAAATCCAAACCACAGAATGGATAAATACCATTACTCTATGATACAAAGTTAAGATTCTAGATAATATAGTAAATCCTTTCAGTAAGCATGTCTGTAGCATCCTAGGATGCTAATAATCTTGGTTGGTCAGCCTATAACAGTGACACTGTCAATGCTAGGCAGATGGCCAAAAGGTAAGAGATGAGAAAGAAAGAAGAGTCAAGATAACTCTGGCAAACACTGGAGGCAAGTAAAAATCTTTATTCCCAGAGGAATCTAACAACACAAAGCACCTACTCCCCCTTCACTGTATCTCTACTTAATAGAAGAAACTAAATGCATCTCTGGCTTCTTTTGTCATGGATATACTCAAATTTAAGTCATGCTCCGACTTAAATTCTCCGAAGGTGGGAAAAAATAAAAGAGAAACTAAGTAAAGAACAAAACAAAGAATTCCACTGCAAAGTCACACAATAGGTCAGCCTCAGGTCTGAACAATGAAAGTCCCAACGATTATCCCATGAAATACAACCACAAATGCTATAGTTGGTTTAAGAAAGAGAGAAATATCAGGAGTGTAAAGACAGTGAAAGGAAAGGAAAGGAAAGTCTCTCAGTCGTGTCTAACTCTGCGACCCCATGGACTGTAGCCTACCAGGCTCCTCTGTCCATGGGATTTTCCAGGCAATGGTACTGGAGTGGATTGCCATTTCCTTCTCCAGGGGATGTTCCCGACCCAAGGATTGAACCCAGGTCTCCCGCATTGTAGACAGACGTTTTACCGTCTGAGCCACCAGGGAAGTCTATAAAAGACAATGAGAAAGATATTAAATTTTACAGTGTCTGATATTCAGATAGGCACTCTTCCATTTTTGTAGCTAACTGCCATGGCTATCCACTTAGAGCTGCCAGCACTGTGCATGTCTGCTCAAGATGGTTCTGACAAGTGAGGAGTATGACCTTTTATTAAACTAATGCCAAGCAGAAGTCAAATTACTGTTAGACCCAGAAAGTTTATTTTCTAAATGGAAAATAGACAAGCCAAACATGCATATGAGTCAGAACAGAGGCATGGTGGATATTCTAGAACATGTCTGCCATGCCCACGTGTTGTTCAAAGACTGCATTCCCGGGATGCATTCACAGAACAGACAGGAGCTCCAGGATTCCAGTAGATTTTTATTTCCTACACAGCTCAAGATGAGCCACAGGCTGCTGATTTTTTTCTTCCAAGAGGTTAGATTGCTTTTTACAGTATAAGCAATGCACAGTGCCCTTAATGCAATTATTGTAACATGTTGATGCTATATCAGGTCTACAGTTGTTAGGCTTTCTGAAGACAAGTTGATAAGCTCAAAGAACACTTAAGGTGTTTAAATTCAGGAGATCCTACCAAAACCAGCAAATTGCCTTTGACCATCCTAAACAAACTGCACTATTGAGGACAAAACCCCTCCTTTAGTACATTATGTTATACAGAGCTAGATGTTAGCTGGGGAGAACCATTGAAATCCCCTAGCCACATCCATGGAAGGAAAGGATTTATGAAAAATTCTTAAAGGTTAAGAAAATGACTCAGATCTGTGGTAACTTAATTGGCAAACTGAGAATCATCTCTAAAGCAGGCCCTTGCAAAGGACCACGTGCTACAAAAATGAAGACATGAGCCCGTGGTGCCATTTGTCTAATTTAATTCTAATGAATAAGCCACTTCTGCAGACATCAAAGAAATATGTCTGTCGCATGGGAAACAAAAGTAACAGCATGTAACTAATTGGCTTTGTTTCTTTCAGCTGATTAACATTTCCTTAAAAAGTTTTGTTTTTAAAGGCCCATTTGTCATAATAATGTACTTAAAATCTTGAAAGGGGAAGGTTAATAATGTTATTAAATGATACTGAGGGAGAGGATGAGGAAATGTTTAGTAAAAATAAATAGGCAGTCCTGTCTCTAGGAATCCACTTCCTCCCTAAAAGTTGTCTGTAGAATTTATGAGCCTGTCAGCTGACCTCATCTCTGTTCTTTCTTTCTCTGGAAGAATAAGGCTGAGGGCTCTAAAAGGAAGCTCAGGAAGGGAGATCCAGACATGAGTGAGAAATGCAAAGCACAGGAGGTGAATCTGGGATGATGTTAAGAGCCATGGCCGGGTCTGAAGGTTTAGGGGGAGAAGAACCATTCTCATAGGGTTTGCATTCCTGACCAGCCATAATACACTCTACCATCACTGACCCAAACATACAAAATGGCCAAAGTCTGTGTGGATGATGGATTTTCTGTCACAACTCATTGGAGTAGACAGGAAATACGGCCAACAGAGCAGCGCAATTGCAGAGGCTCATGACAAGGGAAGAGAGGGGAGGTCCCAAAGTTGATGCATAACTCTTTAGAGAGCCAGAATCCTGGCACAAGACACCAGGCTGAACTGGTTTCTATAGCAAATGTTCTTCTACATAAAGCAGGACCTCTGGGAACATCAAAAGGAATCTAAACAGGGTCACCTCTGACATCCATGGCCAGGATGGACTTCAAAGACTATCTCTGAGTCATCAATGAAATGCAAGAGACCTGGGTTCTACCCCTGGGTTTGGAAGATCCCCTGGAGAAGGGATAGGCTCTACCCACTCCAGTTTTCTTGCCTGGAGAATCCGATGGACTGTATAGTCCATGGGGTCACAAAGAGCTGGATACGACGGAGCGAGTTTCACTTTCCTTTTTTTTTTCTTTCTAAATATATGTATTACTATAACGCTTTCTATTATTCTATAAATTAAGAGTAATGGTATAATCTTACAGGACTATGGAAGAAATTGCACATAAGATATATAAAACGTTTGGTCCAGTGCTTAGAATTCACTGAAGAGTAGTTATTTCTTTACCCCATTTTGATGTATAATGCTCCTTAAATCATATTTAAAAGCTAAAATATAGTGGAGTTGTATTAAAAAGAAAATATCACAGATGGCTCAAAAACAGTCTTTGAAGGTCCACCCTGGCCATGGATGTTAGAGGTGACCCAGTTCATATTCCATGTAATAGAATAGATGTCCCCAGAAGTCCTGGTTTATGTAGAAGATCATCCGCTCTAGAAACCATTCAGCTTGGTGTCTTGTGCCAAGATTCTAAGAAATTCCAAGCACTGGACTGAATGTCTTACATACCTTATATGTAAGGTTTTCCAGAGTCCTGTGAGATTATACCATCAGTCTTACTTTATAGAATAATAGAAAGCTTTAGAGTACTACATACATTTAGAAAAAAAGAGGCAGGGAGAAAACAGGAAAAAGAAAGGAAGGAAGGCTCACTGAGGTTTACAGTGAGTCATGTACTTTTGATCTAATTGTGAAGTCCTGATATTTTTGCTGTGCCAAATCAGAAGATGGAAAGTCACAAAGATGCTACACAGCCAACATGGTATAACTCAATTTATTGCATATTTTCAAGTCAAGTCTGTTTTAGTTAACCATAAGAAGTACATTGGCTGTTTTCTCAAGGGTTTAGTGAGTACTTTGTGCTTTATTACAGCAATTTTTTTTCACTTGATAAGTGAGAAAGTTCACTCAGAACGTCTATGGGTGTTCTTTTTCCTCATTTCTAGTAGCCAGAGTACATCATGAGAAATGCTGGGCTGGAAGAAGCACAAGCTGGAATCAAGATTGCTGGGAGAAATATCAATAACCTCAGATATGCAGATGACACCACCCTTATGGCAGAAAGTGAAGACGAATTAAAGAGCCTCTTGATGAAAGTGAAAGAGGAGAGTGAAAAAGTTGGCCTTAAAGCTCAACATTCACAAAACTAAGATGATGGCATCCAGTCCCATCACTTCATGGCAAATAGATGGGGAAACAGTGGCTGACTTTATTTTGGGGGGCTCCAAAATCACTGCAGATGGTGAATGAAGCCTTAAAATTAAAAGACACTTACTCCTTGGAAGGAAAGTTATGATCAACCTAGACAGCATATTAAATACTTTGCCAACAAAGGTCCATCTAGTCAAGGCTATGGTTTTTCCAGTAGTCATGTATTGACGTGAGAGTTGGACTATAAAGAAAGCTGAGTGCCAAAGAATTAATGCTTTTGAACTGTAGTGTTGGAGAAGACGCTTGAAAGTCCCTTAGACTGCAAGGAGATCCAACCAGTGTCTCCTAAAGCAGATCAGTCCTGGGTGTTCATTGGTAGGACTGATGTTGAAGCTGAAACTCCAATACATTGGCCACCTGATGTGGAGAGCTGACTCATTTGAGAAGACCCTTATGCTGGGAAAGATTGAGGGCAGGAGGAGAAGGGGATGACAGAGGACGAGATGGTTGGATGTTATCACCGACTCAATGGGTATGGGTTTGGGTAAATTTCAGGAGTTGGTGATGGACAGGGAGGCCTGGCATGCTGCAGTTCATGGGGTTGCAAAGAGTTGGACACGACTGAGTGACTGAACTGAACTGAACTGAGTAGCCAGTTGAAATCAGGAATAGATTAAGTATGAAGCCTGGGCAAAAGACAAATATTAAAGCCACAAAATTCATAAATAAATCACACAAGCTCCAAGTGTAGTATGGTAGAATAGTTTGTACTGTTCTGCATATACATTTAATTTGTTCATAATGGCAAAAGACAAGAAAATTCTTGACACCCATTCCCTCTCTTCCTTTTCTAGGCATCTCAACAATATATTCTATGCATGTCTAGACCATTAATTTATTAAGGTTTCAACTCTCAATCCTTGACCACTAAAATGGCTACTACAGTATTCTCCCACCAGATAGAGATGCCTATGCCTCTATGACTATCAACATTTAAGGTAACTAAAGATTGATATGTATACAACAGAAAGGAAGGGGAGGGGGAGAAAGGAAAGGAAGAAAACAAGACAGGAAGAGACCTGATTTCATAAAAAGGTATCCCCCACTTGAACTTTTCCTCAATGCCAGGTGGTCCTTATTTCTGATGTCTGAAAGATTATCTAGCAACATCTCCAAATCATTATGTTGAAAACACACGTCATCTGTGTTCCCAGTCCTACTTCTCTTCCTATGTTTCCATATGCGTTCGTGGCACTCCCTTTCCCACCAACACCCAGCCCTGAAGCCTCAGCCTTTTGTCTTCTTGGAAATCAATATCTCACATCACTGCAGATCCTTCTTTTCCTTTTCCTTCTTTTTCTTTTAGTTTTAAATGCATCTATGACTAAAGCCCTTTTCACTCAAAATAACTAAACAAACAAGCTTTAACAACTTCCCGTTGGCAAATAAACCAGAAATTTTGTTTTAGAGCTGTTGCCAACCTATTTTTCCAAATATGTTTCCACCATTTCCCATCAAGAACCTAAAATCCCGCCTAGATGCCTTGGTACAAGCTGTTCCCTTGCATAAAAAGCCTTCTCGTCCATTTAAAAACTTATAGAATTTACCCATTTTTCAATCTCTAATAAAATATCTTGATGTCTTCTTTGATCCTCCCATGTGGATAAGATTCACTATCCTTTAAACTTTCTTATCATACCTTCTGTATCTCTTCTATGAGTTTAAGCAGTCTATCATTTATTACAGCTCTTTTATACATATGTATTTCTCTGTCTGTACATTAACTGAATCCTGAGAAAAGCATCTGTGATCTGGTCAACTCTGAAGCCTCATTAACTCCTAGTCACACCAAGCACATAGTAAGTGTTCAATACATACTTAGAACTGATAAAGGGCTTCCCAAGTTACTGTACCCTCTAATCTTTGGCTGTACATTTTCAGTACTTAAGATGCCTAATACTGTTATAAACATGATAACCCTGCTTTCATTTGATTACATTTGCTTAGAGCTTGATAAATTAACTGAAAAATACAAACTTCATGTAATATCTTGTACACTGACACAGCGAAGCACTGATGTGACACAGTAGGAGACTAATGGATCCATACCAGGCCGTGAGGTTGCAAAATACAGCATATCCAAATTACAGAGTCATGCACCCTACTGCAGGACTCGACGTGTGAACTGAGTAATGGACTGAATGCACTGAATTTAACACAGTGGATCTCACCTCACTCAGGAATATCATTTAACCTCACTGTTATCACAAAGCTCTTCTATTTTCTGCCCTTTTTGTGCCTTTTTTTAAAAAATAAATTGACTTTATTGTTCTGACTGTACATTCTTAATATAAGTAAATTAGAAAACATAAATTAAAGGAAGATAATTTAAAGCTTTCTTCCAATGATTTCTAATGTT
Organism: Bubalus kerabau; assembly: GCF_029407905.1. Lineage (NCBI taxonomy): Eukaryota > Metazoa > Chordata > Mammalia > Artiodactyla > Bovidae > Bubalus > Bubalus kerabau. The sequence continues at coordinate 101,687,504 of NC_073627.1, read as the reverse complement.
TCCTGTGGTCGTCCCTTTGATGAAGATTTTTGTTATGTCTGCTCTCTTATACTTTCTACAAAAGAGATTAATACACTGTATGATTACTTTATACTCTTTTTACTTAAAATATATTGTGAACATATTTATGCCCATAATTATTTAAATGGAAGAGTATTTTATAGTATAAAGCATACAGATATATTTTTATTTACTGTTAAACACTGAGGTTGTTTCCAATTGTTTAATGTTATAAAAACACTTAAGTGATTATTCCTGTAGTTATATCTCTATACATATGTCATTCGTATATGTAATTCATTTCTACATATAAAACTCACAATCATGATGAATTCCTATATGTAAAAGTAAAGGATTAAAAAAATTCTACATTTCTAAGATGTTTTATACATCTCAACACATTATCATAAAAAACCTCATATTCATAGGAGGAATATATATGAGTGTCTAATTACCTAGACCATTGCTAAAGCTGAAAATTATCACTTACTCATTTGCAAAATTTTTATCCTTTTTAGTTAAACAGAGGGATAGAAGGCAGAGGTCAGAGGGCGGAGACTTTAGAGAGGAAGAAACTGGAAAATTTACACCTTAAAAAAGAATCCTCTTCAGATACTCCTCAAATCCTGCCTTTTCCATTTCCCCTTGGGACAAAAGAACATATGAGGAATTCTTAGTGGTGAATACTCAAAGGCCAATGAAGAAAGAGGACAAGAAAGAATATCTATCAAACTGAAACTACTGAAAGTAGTTCTTAAATGTTATAGAAAATAATTTTTGATTTAAGACAATCAAGATATGAAGTCCACTTTAATCTTTTAAATTGTTTTCCAAATAACAATTGAGATGAGGTTTCACATGAATTAGTCAGTGTAGAGTAGTAAAATAAGTTTCTCATTTGTCCTATTTCAAAATACATTAGTATCTGGGCCATAAACACTTGCTTTATAGCCGTAAAAGTTGTGTGGTCTCATTACTGTATCTCATTATTTAATATGCAGTCATGGGATATAATGACCAAAACAAACAATCCCCTACATTCACCATGTTAGAGCCATAAAACATCTCTGAGCTACTGACATTCTTAGTAAGATCGACCATACACTGTGGTATAAGACACTGTAGACACTGGTTTAGAACACAAACTTTAGAAAGGTAGTACCAGTGCTCCTGAATCTCTCTCAGAATCAGTGGAGCCATTCTTACCATTCCTTATGTCAGACTCATGCATCGTTAATGAAAGGCTGTTATCAGCAGCGCTATTTAGATGTTCACTTAACATTTTCCACTTCAAGCCTCCAGGTTCACATACCATCTACTTATGCATTCAAAACACACAGACTGTGTATCCATCTTTGTTCAATGGAGTGATAAAGGCCCATATTACTGACAGACGAAGTCATGCAATCTCTGCTCATTGGTAAAGATGTAGGTGAATAACACATTATTTACTGTTTTTTTTTTTTCACCTTTCCTCTAAATGGTAATGTACTCACAAGGTTATTTAACACAGACACTATATTTAATAAAAAAGAAACTCTTAGCATCTTAGCATCCTTAGCATCTTTTCATAGTTAAGTTGTCAAATCAGATTCATTTACATCATTCACTGCTCATTTACTCATTAATCATAACTTATCACATCAGCTGTGCTGATCATCATTAAAAGTAATCATTTATTCTTCCTTCTAACCTGATGCTTATCATGTATCTTCAAACTAGATCACACCGGAAAGGTAATTGGCTTATTTAAAAAGGAAAATGCAAAGATATAATTAAAGTGGCAAAGAAAGGGATAAATGAAAAAACAATGTCATCTTTGGCATTTTTTTCTTCTAATTCTTTCTCAGTTTTATGTTTCTAAATTCCAGAATACAGATTCTATTACCTCCCCTGTAACAAATTCCAGGTAAGTCAACTATGTCAATTTTGTTTTATTATTAAGGGGAACTAGAGTGAGAAGGCAATGGCACCCCACTCCAGTACTCTTGCCTGGAAAATCCCATGGACGGAGGAGCCTGGTAGGCTGCAGTCCATGGGGCCTCGAGGAGTCGGACACGACTGAACGACTTCACTTTCACTTTTCACTTTCCTGCATTGGAGAAGGAAATGGCAACCCACTCCAGTGTTCTTGCCTGGAGAATCCCAGGGACGGGGGAGCCTGGTGGGCTGCCGTCTATGGAGCTGCACAGAGTCGGACACGACTGACGCGACTTAGCAGCAGCAGCAGCAGAGTGATCTGTGTACTGGCTTCAGTTTAGAGACCAGTAGCAAAGCAGTTCCCCAAAGAGACCTACTGCTGCCATCTAAGTGTTGAGCAAAGCGTAAGCTTTGAGCTGGTATGAACTGCTGTAACCCTCATCTTCCAATCAAAGTGTGACGTTACCACAGCTGGCAAAGATCTGGATCATTTTTTTGTGGGATAGATACATCTTCCAGGAATAAATGTGACCACAATCTTTCATCTATCAATTTCATACTGGTAAGTTAGCAAAGTAGTTTTGGAAATAAATAGCTGAAATATTCCCAGGTGCTAAACACAGAAAGGGTATATGTGCAAACACATGTGCATACTTTCAGTTAGTGGTAAAACAGATTGCAAAATGATTTTCTCTCCTTGCTGGGGAAATTTAGAAGCAGTATCATAAGAAAACCTTGTTCATAGACAAAAGAGCATCTCTACAGATATATGGTCTTCGTATGTTACAGAAGCACTCTGTCTAGGACAGAATATTGTAGAAAATGAGCTGCCTGTGTTTTTATTACAAAGGTGATGTTAATTACAATGTATAGGGAGTTGTATAACAAATATGACAGTATTTCCTAAAGAAAGTCCATAGTTAATACTACCTTCCAAATAAATGATGCGATGATTTTTAAGTGTTCCCAAAGATGAAACATTTTAAAATTTCATTGTTTAAAAATGTTTTCTTCCAGCTCAATGTTTTATATTAAGGGGTACTGTCATTTGTTAATAAGCATGTAGACACATAATGGATAAATAATATAAAAAATAAAAAGAAAAATGATGAAAAAGTTGACCTGCCTATACACCAGAATGGTTTGACTGAAACTGATTTTAAAAATGCTTTTAAAAAGTTCAACATTATTCAAATTTGAACCAATACTCTGCTAGAGATCAAGGTATTCTAAGTTTAAGAAGCTTATGTTATAGCTTCATTCTGTATGATGCCTAGCATATTGTAGATATTTGATAACATTTTAAATAAAGTACAATTATTTCAGTCATATGGATAATTTAGATATGAATCTATGTCCTTCCATTATTTTTTTTAAATTCACTTCCCTGTAGACTCAAAGCCAAAAATTACTTGGCAATGATCTGCAGAATTCCAAACATACTCATTCAATATTAGGTAACTATTAGAACCAGTAACAATTTGTAGGATAATAAAAATACTCATCTGATATCCTTCCAACTGAGCACATGTAGCAAGCAAAAGAGTGGCATTTATTTTCCATATTAAATCATTCTTTCTAAAATAAAAACATTTTTAATAAGAGACAGAAATTAACACCCATACAAGCAAGTTGAATATGGGGAAAGTGTTTCTTCCATAAAATGTCTCACTGAGCTTAATCTTGCTAACCATGATTGATCTCTGCATTCTAAAAAAGAGTAGCCTGTCACCCGCCCATTCTCAAATTCTCCCCAGTGAGCTATTTGGGGGTACAAAAGATGGAAAGATGACAACTGGCTCTATGCTAGGCTGTGAAGTCATGTACCGGCAAGCAATGATAATAATAGATGATCACCCAGGGCCATGGACTGGCCCGGTCCACACAGAAAACTCAAGTTGACATTAATTGGATCCTGGCAAGAGAGAATAGGGTACAATTCCTTGGTTTGTAGATGAAAATAAACCTTTAAAGAACTTTAATAAAATGAGTCCAAAATGGAACAGGGTATAATACAATACTGTAATTTACACTTTTTTTTTAATATGCTACATCTCTGTCAAATAACCCTACCAGCATTTCCATGACAGCATGCCAAACTGAGGAGGAAATGTCTCACTCTTGCTGCCTGTGAACTGAAACACATACATATCCCACATTCAGAAAACCAAGAGGAGGGGGAGGGACCTTTTCTGTCCCATCCTCATTGAAATCTGTTATGCTCCAGCCAGTCCTTTTGTTCCCATTTTCCAAACAGCATCAGATTTATCTACATAAATATCCATCTCACGTCTCTTGGTTAAAAGAAAAAAACAGGTAACACTTGAATCTAGATACAAGGTAATGCTACTCACATATTCTGGAATTTCAGTTGAATTAACCTTCAAATATCAAGTCCCTGATTTGTATCCCTGGGCAGTACAGCCCCTGGTACCAGCTAATTTTGGTGCAGATTATGCATGCTTTTCTAGAGAATACATTCTCTGAGCCCCAGAAAGATGGGAGGTATTCCAAAAGAGCATAGACAGTGAGGACCTTTATTTGCCAACTGACTGCCCCCGCCCCCCGCACTGCCCAAAACGCTGTTAATTCTTTAATTTACAGCTCAGGGTATTAAGGAAGAAAACAAAGGGTTTTCCCACACAGAAATAACCTTTTGGAAAAAACCTGCAAATGAGATTTTAATTACACTATTTACCAGTTATAGACTGCACGCAGAAATAAACTGAAACATCTCTTACCGCTGCTTGTTTTGTTTTTTTTTGTTTGTTTTTTTTTTCTATTTTAACTGTTGCAAGCAACATTATAGCAATTTAAGTTGGTTTTCTGACAAATTATCAGGACACTTATTTTAGAAGGAAAATCAACCAATAATTACTGCCCTGGCACATGGCTATTGTTCGGAGCAGAAGCTGTGCCTGACAGCTGATGGGTGCAGTCCCCTGCTATCCTTAGAGCACATTTGCAGATACCCAGGGCCTCTTGCCAGACGGAGGCATGTAGTAGCCACCCTTTCCATCCAACAGAGCTGCACTGACCAGCCTGTGCTGAGAACAATCGAAGGACACCATTTCAGGACCTCCTACAAGGTTGGGCATAGCTTCAGAAGCTAAAAATACTGTTTTATTTATTAACAATTTCAAATGAGCAAAAGCCACGGCCTTTGAGCATCATACCAAAATATCATGGTGTAACGCTAAGCACTTCAAGTTTTAGACACATGTCTGAAAGTGTTTTCATTAGTGATTCCAGATCATTATGGATGGAAGAAAATGCTTCTTTTGTATTTGTGTAACAGGAGCATTTGTGAATACACGCCAGACCACATGTGAGCACCTTGTTTTCCAGAATTAGAAAAAAGGCCTATAGATTTTCCTGAGATAAAAGCTTTTACGCAGCACCAAATGAAAAGATAAAGGCTCCAGGATGCCAAAAGTTAAGAGATGCAGACTAATTCCTACCCTGAATCATTACATAACTAGCCATAGTCCTTAATGTAATCAAAGGAAATGTTGCTTTAAAGTTCTTTGTAGGACCTTTGTTAAAGTTTGCTGTCTGAAGTCTCTGGGAACCTAGAGAGAGTGCCAGCTGCTTTTGAGGTGGATCTAAAAATGCCGTGAAAGTAGATCTTTCAAAGCTGAGAGGGGAAAAACAAAAGAGGAAGTCTAAAGGAATGGGCCACAATTACTAAATAAATATGTTATCAGTCACTCCAATTCATCAGATAAATGGAGTCTGGGGTTGTCAGAGTGCCTTTCAAAGGCAAAATAAACTACAGAGAAAGATAAAACTAGTGTTTAAAATCTGCAAGACTCTTGAGTCACTTGGACTGCAAGGAGATCCAACCAGTCCATCCTAAAGGAGATCAGTCCTGGGTGTTCATTAGAAGGACTGATGCTGAAGCTGAAAGTCCAATACTTAGGCCACCTGATGAGAAGAACTGACTTATTTGAAAAGACCCTGATGCTAGGAAAGATTGAGGGCAGGAGGAGAAGGGGACGACAGAGTATGAGACGGTTGAATGGCATCACCGACTCAATGAACATGAGTTTGGGTAAACTCCGGGAGTTGGTGATGGACAGGGAGGCCTGGCATGCTGGAGTCGGACACAACCAAGCAACTGAACTGAAAATCTGCAAAGCAAAGCAATCCCAACACTGATAGAGACTGAAGTAAAAATGGAAAGCATCTAGGAATATAGACATCAATTTTGAAAGAGCTGATATGAAGGCTTATGCTCCCCTTTACCACCCAGGCAAGGGTCTTAACCATCCAACTGCCCCCACCAGTGCCGTGAACTCTCTCATGCATTCCCACACAAGGTGTCTGCCTTAAGGATCCCCATTCACGTCTGCAGAGTGCCTTCCCCCCTTCCCATGCTGAATGTTTGAGCCTTGCCTGAGAAAATCATAGCACTGTAAGAGCTGGAGCCAATGCCAACTCGTGATCTACAGCCTCCATGGGACTTGTGTCACCTCTCAATCATCTGCCCACCCTTCACCACTCTCCGGAAGTCTGCCCGGCACTGGCCTTTCTCCTCCATGAGATTGATGCTCTCACCTCCTACTTCAACAAGAGAAAATAACGCCACCCAGTGTGAACTTGATGGCAGCCACGTCCGATCTGCTGTACAAGAACTTCTAACACAGAGACAATTCTTCCTTTCAGGCCCCAATTGCTTCACTTGTTTTTCCACTTCCCCTCTCACCATCATAGACAACTTGCTGTATCAAATGTCGCTGCTGTCTACACAATCAACATCTTTAGTCTCTCCCTAATAGCTACCTCCCTTTAGAACAGGATCTCTCCCCACTGATACACTGAGTCAAATCCTTCTTTCTTTGTGGGACTCTTCTGTGCATTACAGAAACGTTAGCAAAATCCCTGGCCTCCAGTCAGTAGATGTTACTAACACCGTTTCCCCCTAGTCATGACAAGGAAACACTGCCAAAGTCCCCTGGAAGGACTTTCTATGTTTTAGAACCAACAATGTATTGTATCTCGAGTCTGTTTCTGTTTTGTTATATTCATTTATTTTTTTAGATTTTCATGGGGGGAGACGGAAGTCAGGAGGGGTGAGACAGAGGATTAAGAGGTACAAACTATGTACAAAACAAAAAACTGCAGGAATATAACATCCAGCACAGGGAATGTGGCCAATATTATATAGTAACTTTAGCTGGGATATAATCTACAAAGTTTTGAATCACTACATTGTACATCTGAAAATGATATAATATTGTAAATCAACTATAACCCCCCAAAAGTATTGCACCCCAGGAATCTCCATAATCCCCAGAGAAACAGGAAGGCTGGAGCCTAGCTCAGACCTCGTCAGTCAATAACTCCCTACCCTGTACTACTCTACTCCTTTAAATATCCCTGCTGCTGCACAGTTCGCATGGCTTATGGTCTGTTCGTCTTCTTCTCCCCTGCTAGTCTGTAAGACAAAATAAAAGCATGACCTATAAAGCACTCCTTAATACATAACTCCAACCAAAGATTATGCCTCAACTGAAATTTATTAAATTACTAGTGATTTCAGGAGATTCAATATACGTACACCTTTTGTATATGGAATATATTTTGCTTATGGTCAAAATGCAGCGAACAAATACATATGGATTACGTATCTACTTAAAGAAATTATTTACTAAAGTCTATGAATATAAGCCAGGGTATAGATTTACATATATATATATATATGTATACGTACACACAGATACACATACACAAATATATATATATATTTATGTGTGTGTATATATATTATTCTTTCTTTCAGATTCAAACAGTAGTGGAAATTCTAAAAGATTTTCATTTCTTCATAAATACTAAGGCTTGTAATAAAGAAAAAGTATCTTAATGAAATAACCAATACTCATGCTTGGTAAAAATAAACTTACTACATGAATATGGTAATTGGTTTCCCTTCCTATATACTTAAATGCATCCTTGGATTTTAGCCATGAGGACAGTATTATTATTCAAGACCATTAACTTGCAAGGGCAGCTTCTAAAGTTGATCATGGTGTGTAACACCATTAGTTCTCTCTTCTCTCTCTTATTTTTTCCCCTGTTAGGTATTTTACAGGCAGTATTTTTATCAGTCTTTCTGGCAAGAGTTTTTTTTTAAGTAAAACAATTTTACAAATGTGCACATAGAACAATATTAATTTATTCAAGATTCCTAATCATGATTTGGAAAGGTAAGTAGAATTATATTAGCTATACAATCCATGGCCAGAACACTGGAGTGGGTAGCTGTTCCCTTTGCCAAGGGATCTTCCCAACCCAGGGACTGCACTGCAGGTGGATTCTTTACCAGCTGAGCCACCAGGGAAGCCCAATATGCAAGTAATGCGAATCAAATTAAATAATCAATAGTTTAAAAAAACAATTAAGGAAAGATGAGAACATGTTTGTCATCAAGTTATAAAGCCAGTCTAGTTAAGAAAGTACTCAATTCTGTGTTTATCCAAAATGCATGGAAGGTTTGTGTGTAAGGAGATTTCACACATGTTGTTTCTCCTAAAGCACCTAAAAAATCTACAAACACAATCTCTGCTTTACTCCTCTGACCCTGCAGGGAAATTTATGAGTAGAATGCATACTTTAATGGAAGAAAGGCTAATGTGGCTTTGGGGACCAGAATTTATTGTTATTTAGAGTTGAAATAGCAAAATGATCAATAATACAATTTTCTTTTAAGTACAAAGTGACCCCCTCACTCCCAAATTATAAAAAAAAAAACAAATTCCAGAAATAGTGTGGTTTTACCCACTTTAGATACTGAATTTCTAAACTTTAAACTTTAAGCAACAATAATAGGAATATGAATGCATACATACCAAAACATAAAGAGGATTGAAAAGCTCTGAAAAAAGTCAATGATGAATGAGCAGATATATTTCCATCAATACCAAATGGGCCTGAAATTTCATATACATGAACTTTTTCAGTTTTCACATTTCTTTGACTCCCTGGAGCATGAACAGTCTTGACACTTTCTATCCCCTTGAAATTATTTTTCTTCCTTTTTATAATATCCCTTTCACCCATCTGTTTTACATATCACATCTTTGACAGGACTTCTTCGTCTCTTGGTAAGTTTTAGTTAACAAGACCCCTCGTTTTTGGTCATCCCAAACTCACACAATCCCTTTAACTGACAGAGCCGTTCAATTAAAGTACAGCTGCAATCATGCCATGATCCTGCTCAAGAATCTTCAATACCTCCTCACTCAGTCTCAGTCCAGTCACTTAGTCAGGTCCGACTTTGTGATACATGGACTGCGGCATGCCAGGCCTCCCTGTCCATCACCAACTCCCAGAGCTTACTCAAACTCATGTCCATCGAGTCAGTGATGCCATTCAACCATCTCATCCTCTATCGTCCCCTTCTCCTTCTGCCTTCAATCTTTCCCATATCAGGGTCTTTTCCAATGAGTCAGTTCTCACATCAGTTGGACAAAGTATTGGAGCTTCAGCTTCAGCATCAGCCCTTCCAATGAATACTCAAAGATTGATTTCCTTTAGGATGGACTGTTTGGATCTCCTCGCAGTCCAAGGGACTCTCAAGAGTCTTCTCCAACACCACAGTTCAAAAGTACCAATTCATCAGCACTCAGCTTTCTTTATAGTCCAACTCTCACATACGTACATGACTACTGGAAAAACCACAGCTTTGACTAGACAGACCTTTGTTGGCAAAGTGATATCTCTGCTTTTTAATATGCTGTCTCTGCTTTTTAATAATGTTGTCTAGATTGGTCATAGCTTTTCTTCTCACTACTCACTACTCCTCATTACTGCCTACTAAATGTATGGCCAGAAGCTTTGTTGAAAGAATTAAGTAAACCTAATCTTATACGTTGGAGAAGGAAATGGCAACCCACTCCAGTACTCTCACCTGGAAAATTCCATGGACGGAGGAGCCTGGTAGGCTACAGTCCATGGGGATGCAAAGAGTCGGACACGACTGAGTGATTTCACTTTCTTTCTTTCTATAGTTCCTTTTGGAAAGGGAAATGGCAACTCACTCCAGTGTTCTTGCCTGGAGAATCCCATGAATGGAGGGGCCTGTTGGGCTTCAGTCTGTGGGATTGCAAAGAGTCGGACACGACTAAGCAACCAACAGACACACAATCTCATACATTAGATCCCTAATTTGCCTACCATGACCACAATCCTCACTACTCATAAACATGTCAGACTTAGAGACTTTGCCAAAAATATCATTATTTCGTCACATTTTGTTTTTAAAATACTGAGCACAGTCACCTGCAGCAGAACCACCTTTCTTTGCTTATTAAAAACACGCATCCTAGTAGGGAGACTCCTTTTAAAAAACTACCATATTACCCAGAAATCTCACTACTGGGCATATACCCTGAGAAAAGCATAATGGAGAAAAGACACATGTATCCCAACGTTCACTGCAGCTCTATTTATAATAGCTAAGACATGGAAGGTACCTAGATGTCCACTGACAGATAAATGGATAAAGAAGTCGTGGTACATGCATACAATGGAATATTACTCAGCCATAAAAATCAACTCACTTGAGTCAGTTTTAGTAAGGCAAGGAAACTCAAAGCCTGTTATACAGAATTAAGTAAGTCAGAAAGAGAAAAACAAATATCATATATTAATGCATATATATGCAATCTAGAAAATGGTACTGATGAACCTATTTGCAGGGCAGGGATAAAGACACAGACATAGAGACTTGTGGACCCAGTGGGGGATGGAGAGGATGGGACAAATAAAGAGAACAGCACTGAAATATATTCATTATCATATGTAAAATAGATAGTGAATGGAAAGTTGCTGTATAACACACGGGCTCAACACAGTACTCTGTGACAACCTAGAGGGGTGGGATGGGGTGGGAGAGAGGTTTAAGAAGGAGGGGACATATGTATACTTACGGCTGATTCACACTGTTATACGACAGAAGTCAATACAATATTGTACAGCACTTATCTTTCAATTAAAAAAAAAAAAAAAAGAAACATGTTCTATGTTCCAGTCCAGATCTGAATTAGAACATCAGAATAAGGGCTGGTAATCTGTGTTGCTAATATCTCCAACAGATGATATTTAATATGCTAAAATGTTATAACTTTAGTTTATTTGTTAAGACTGTTCCATTCTTCTGAAATAATTTCATTGAAACATCTGCTTCTTGAAAGCCTATTGCTCCTTCAAGGCTATCCCAAATGTCCTCTCCTGAGTAAGGTCTTTTCTAATCCCTAGTCAAATATGAGTTCTAAGGATCCTGAATTCCTTTATCACCATTTGACTTCTCTGTGACAGAAGCAGACTGACCTTGAACTTAAGAAAGTGTAAGCTTCAGGGCCCTTCACCTGATAGATCTCACATGTCACACAGACAGGGTTAAATGCTTTGTAAAATCTGCAACAGTCAGCTAGTTCTCTCCCAATCACTTTAACATTACTCATACTGCTCTTCATGCATGGTAGTGTTAGAGGGGTTACAGCCAACTTTAGAGGGTCCAGTTAGGGAAGGTGAATCGGGATGTATTTAGTCTGGATTTATCTGAACATAGGATTGTGGTTCATAGCTCAATTATTGCTGGCCATCTAGTATATGGACAATTTCTAGGTCTCCTCCTACTGCTCATCTTACCAACTCATCCAGTTCCTTCTATGAGGAAGCCACTGACAAACTGGTTAATTCATGTCCAAAAGTCAAGGAGTATTATAACCTGAACTGTGAAAAAAAACTATAATGCCTTGAAATAGCACAGGAATTATCAAATCACCAATAAAGTCATAAAAGTGAGAGCTTTCAAACAGTTTTAAAAATAAAATTTTCAAGAGCATTGCTATAGAGAGGTCTGAACTATTTTTCTATTCCCTATGTGAAAAATGGTATTACAAAACTGCCAAATGAGGAACCAATGAAAGATTATAACCGAGAAAAAAATGAAAATAGTTTTACAAGTATGACAAGGAGCTACTAAAAATATTTTTCTCGATTTCTATGATATTTGTCAGCTTTCTAAATTGATAAATTATTATTTTCTCATTCAAAGTTATTTTAACTGTTGACCTTATTCCTTTATTTGTAATTTTAAATTATTTTTTCTAAAACCAAGCTCACCAAGTTGTATAAGTTTAAGGCCTCCAAACTCTATAGCCACCCTTGATTTTGTTCCTGAAAATACGGTCTATGATATCAAGTTATATGCCCTTTGCTCTTATCTCTACTTTCTTTCAAAATGACAGACTGTGGAAAGGGAGGGCACACTTACTAAGTTTTGCATCCCCTGGAAATCTCATTCTTACTTACTTGAAAAAACAGTACATAGTAGTTTCTCATTAAAAGTCTACTTCTCGCAAATTGATTTATTTACATGGTCATATCAATTTAAGATTCCAACTTAAATAATTCCTCATTATGTTATTAGATATCCTTTCATAATATTTTAAAATAAACTCCCAGTGTTTGCAAATATAATGCATTCATTTTCTCTTGACCAGATTCTTGACAGCAAAATATTGTCTTGTTAATTAATTATGTACAGGAAACACATTTTGTTTCTTTATGTCTCTTCCAAATTTCTAAATTAATAGAATAATACAGAAAATATAAAAGTTGCACATTTTTTTTTCCAGTTTAGTTTGACCTTGGCATGTTGTCTACTTTCCATTAAGTGAATATCCATTAATAATATGTCTAGTATTAGAGATTATAGGAATTTAATCTTTATAAGAACAGATGCTGTTCTTATGTCAACTACTTAATTAACTAAAATGCAAGTACACTCCTAAATCCAACTTCATTTTCTATTTTTACATAGTGTCTACTCCAATTATTCAAAAACTGTTTGTTTTCTCTGCAGGTCTTTTGTTTTCTTCACCCTTAGGAAGACTTTTATTTATTCTTACCCTTCAGCAATTTCAAAAGAGGCAAGTGAGAAAAAAGAAAAAAGAGAGAGGGAGAAAAGACAGAAACCAAGAAGGAACAATTCTTTCATGAGCCATCTTTTATAAAAGCTTGATTACGAAGGATGGTCAACCCAATTGCTGATGTGATTCTCAGGGAATATCTGGTGATTTTATTATAGCTGTTAGACCAGGATGGGCTTTAGAAGTGAACTCTACCAGGACTAGGGTTTACCTGTTGTTCAAAGACCGTGGGACTGAGCCCTGGATCCTAATGGCCCTCTGCTCAGCTCTCAGCCCACTAGCAGGCTCCAGAAACCATAGTGTGAAAGTTAAAGTTGCTCAGTCAAGGCCTACTCTTTGCGACCCCATGGACTATAGCTTGCCAGACCTCTGTCCATGGAATTCTCCAGGCCAGAATACTGGAGTGAGTAGCTGTCCCCTTCCCCAGGGGATCTTCCCAACCCAGTGATCAAACCCAGGTCTCCCGCACTGTAGGCAGATTCTTTACCATCTGAGCCACCAGGGAAGCCCAAGAACACTGTAGTGGGTAGCCCGTCCCCTCTACAGCAGATCTTCCCAACCCAGAAACCGAACCGGGGTCTCCTGCATTGCAGGCAGATTCTTTACTAGTTGAGCTACCAGGGAAACCCAACCCATTTGTAAATCTGCAGCACAATGAACCCTAAAGTCAATGAGGTTCATGATTAGACACCTTGACTTGCCCAGACATTCTCAGATGCAGATGACTGTAACCTTGTAAGCTTTCTGTCAAAACTCCAGGTCCAGGTTTAATCCTGAGTAGATTTTAAATTAGCTTTCATTTTTATTTATAACCACATCACACTAGTTTTTATCACTGTTCTTAGCTTACTTATAGTCTCTTTTTTTAAATTTAGCAGGTCCAAGGTTTTCTTTCAAGTTATTTTGGCCCTAGGCATACTTGAGATTATGCATTCTTTGCTGTTGAATTATTTTTAAACCTTAAGTCTCATGGTTTTGGTGATTTAAAATCATTTGAGAGAACTAGAGTTTTCTTTCTTTCAGATTATTTTCATACTTTGTGGAGTTTTGCTGTTTTAATCATAGTTCTTATAATTTGTGTTCAGTTCTGAAGATATTTTGAGAATGTCTTTGGGGTCCCCATACAAAAGGCTTTCACTAAAGAGTTATGGAAATCACTAGGTCAATATGTATTTAATTTTAATAGCATATGACAAAAAATAAAACGAGGAAAAAAGAAAATAGAGAGTTCACATTCATTAATCCACTACCATGCCCCATGATCATAACGTAGGATTTCATGATTTGACCTTCACTGCAGTCCTATAAAATGTGAGGAAGCTGAGACTATAAATGAATGGTCCATCACATTAATCCCTAGTTTATCCTTTGAAACAACCAGATGGTCATTGTCACAATTAGCTTTCATCAGAAAACTAATAGTTTACCTTACCACTGTAGAACAGATTCTAATGACTCTATGTAGAAAGATAAATCTCAGGAAGGAGACCTTTGGTACTGTGACTGTACTAAACTAATGGCAAAGTACATTAAACTTGAAATACTCAGTGATTCTAGCAGAGGAGTGTATTCTATAAAATAGTAAGTTGAGTTTGTTCAGTCTCTGAGACTGTCTTTTCTCAACCAATAACACAGAGGGTTCATTTTTTTTACCTATCTAAATCTAGTGAAGAAGGAAAGATGAGTCATATAAAAAGAAGAGAGCAATGCCTACATTTGGAGTCTCTCAACTGCCTCATGATAAAGGCCCCTTAATAAATAATAGCAGGTCTGCCAGGCTAACTCACATGAAACAAGGGAACCTTCTCACCAGCACACACACTGGGTTTCCAGTGTACCTGTGGAGTGGCTTTCTGACAGGAAGCTCCAACTTTACCTGCCTCCAGTGAAGACTGTTTCATCAACACAAATCAATTGAATATTACTTTAATTAACATCTACTATCCCATAAATCTCCATTTGAGAAACGCTGCCCAGGTGAGAATTATCAGTGACCTGTTTCTCTGAAGAAATAACTGACAAAAAAAAAAAAAAAAAAAAAAAGATTTGTTCCTTCAACTACAATGGTATCTCTTTAAACAAAACTCTCACAAGCAAAAAAATATATTATAGTCTCTATACTTTCAAATTTATTAGCCATGACAAATAAAATACTTTAGAAATATGTGTTAACTCTGATGAATTCCAAAGAAAGAAGTATTCAGTTTCAAGCCTCCATGCTTTTACTAATGCCATCACCTCTATTTTTAAGTACTATTTTAATTAGTTAGGACTCACCATGCATGTGGGATCTTAGTTTCCTGACCAGGGATTGAACCTGTGCCCCCTGCATTAGAACTGCAGAGTCTTAACTACTGGACTGCTAGGGAAGTTCCTCCTCTACTTTATATACATTGTGTCCATCTATTTGTTGAAGGCTAAATTTTTACATGAGGTATAATTTATAAGACAAAGAGGAAAAAATGAAGAAGGAAGATGTGAGGGCAATTTCAATATGAGCAAAAAATCACACTGTATGATTTTTAAGGAGAATGGCAGAGTCGGCCTGGGTGGTTGGAGCATGAGATGAAAACACACGTATGAAAAGACAATGGA
Source organism: Bubalus kerabau (assembly GCF_029407905.1). Lineage (NCBI taxonomy): Eukaryota > Metazoa > Chordata > Mammalia > Artiodactyla > Bovidae > Bubalus > Bubalus kerabau. The sequence goes on along the minus strand of NC_073627.1, from coordinate 101,672,049 downwards.
AGATGGGCCGAGAAGAAAAGCCGAGAGGCGCACTCTCACTGTGCACCTGCCCACAAAGGCTGCAAGGGACGCAACCAGGTATTACATGATCCAGTCATTTCCAAGTAATGGCTTTTTGGTCCAGAAAATAGACACCTTATTCAAAGTAATCTATCGGATATTCTTTCCCAATACTTTAAAACATAAGTTACCAAAAAGCCACTCCCTAGTCAGCCATATGGATTTGGGGCTACTGCAAGCAGAAAAGCTCTCAAAAGAGGAGACAGAGGAAGTTAAAGAAAGGCAGAGATAAAGGAAAGTGCATCACCTTTTGAAGTAGATGTTTCTGAACAGAGAGGAACAGGATTCATTTCCTCATTTTTGGTAGCTGTGACCCTCAGAGGTCCTGGAGAGGTTTGAAAATGAATTTCTTTCAGAGAATGATGCGACATTTTGGCTTCAAGAATCCTGAAAGATTATATTGGCCAGATGGTGGCTACCATTCCAGAGAAGTCATGAAATGTTCCAACTCAAAATTGACTTAAGACAGGAAAACTTGCACATATTTTATGAGCCAAAATACTACAATATCCCTTCAGTACTTTCCAAATTCCACTTTTTTGATATTGTCATGACAAGCAGCATGTTAAAATAATAATACTAAATAAAAACCAATCAAAAGGAAAGGTTTCTAATACTCTCCATCCAGATATGTTTCTCAAGATTTCTATCACATCCAACCTATTGCATACAGTGTTCTGAAGAAACAAGTTATCTAAACTTCCCAGCTTCCTATCCATGAGATCCTGAACCAAAAAGAATACAGAGAGTGATTGGGACAAGCAGTGAGACAGGGGGACTCCATAAAGAAAATACAATGTGATTCACACCATTTCATTTCAAGGGGATTTGTCTAAGGACAAATACTACCTGGGAAGTAGCTCAGTGATAAAGAATCCACTTGCAATGCAGGAGATGCAGGTCACTCCCTGGGTTGGGAAGATCCTCTGGGGGAGGAAATAGCAACCCATTCTTGCCAGGAAAGTCCCATGGACAGAAGAGCCTGGCAGGCTACAGTCCATGGAGATGCAAAGAATCAGGCACAAATGAGTGACTGAGCACACACGCACGTCTAAGAACAAAGACTCAAAACTTAAAAAATTTCTATCTAAATTATTAAATGTCATAATTAATACCCAACTCCTTTGGATTATTAACATTTATTTCTCTTCAATTAAATTTGAGGAAGAATATGCCAGTGGCAGGGTAAAGGAAGTATTCACCAGAAAAATGAATGTTGCAAGAGGTCAGTGAGAATGATAATTTGATAACACTCTATATCCTATAAGAACAAAAATGATCAAAATAATATCTAAATTTGTGGAGACACGCTATGCTCCTCAGGTACATGATTAACATAGACATCATTTCCTAACAAATGGAGAAGATATTTTTCAGAAATGATTTTCTGAAAAAGCCAACATATCAATCTCAGTTTCTCCAAACATTGGCAAAACTTGATTGGAATCTTTCTAGAATATGATATAAGCATGCTCTTTTTCTAGACAAGGAATACCAAAATGAACTTCACCTATCGTCACAGTTTAAGGTCATCATTCTGAACTTTTCCTATGTAAGGTTTATGTCTACTTTTCCACTTTCTATCACATATTTAATGACAACTTTTTGATTCTGTGTCCACACAGATCCATATCCTCTTCATACCCTGATTTCAAGCTGTGATGTCCAAGTTGTGGTAAACAGAGTGAGGAGCCAAGAAAATGAAAAACGGAATGCTAAAGAATCCATAACCTAAGCTATGAAAACCATATGTCTAAATGAGGTTATTTTTTACTGCTGCACATATCAAAAGGTTTGTGTGTTTTCCTTGTTTTATTTTCCTACGTTCGATAATTTATGGCTCAGGATGTAGCAGAGATTTTCAGGGTGAGTCCCACTGGCGCCAAATAGCTGGGTCAGATGCTTTAAACAAGATAGTCTCCACCTAAATAAGCTGGACTCCACACAAAGCTCTTTACCACACTCTTGTCTCCTGTTATAAGTCTGCTTTCTTGGTTACTGATCCTTGGCTCCCAATTTCTGCTCTGTCTCCAGCATTCTCTCCTTCCTGGCTTCCAGCCTCTCAGAGAACTTCTAGTTTTGATCCTGGTTGACTGCCATGATTCCACCTTTGAGACCACAAACTGAGCTGGACTTGTTCCTTCTTCAGCAATGACCTCAACTTACCCTGTATTTGATCCTGCTAAGCCCTATATTGTATCAGGAACATCAGTTAAAAATCAAACCTACAGAGGGGTAGGATTTTATACGCAAGAACTCTTGGTTTCCAGCTTATTCCTTACCTTCTTGAATCTAACTCTTTGCATCATCTTAAAAGATCTTCTCCAACTCTCCCAGCTGACCTGGCCAAGAGTTGCAGTGAGAAATATGACTCTGAAAACCTTCATGGAGCATTGCTAAATTCACAGAATACCAAAGTTATCACTAAAGAGCTACACACACACTAACACATGGACTCTGAAGGATATGATATTATTTCCTTTTTACAGTTGATAAATATAGGGCTTGCTATTTTCAAAGTCACACAATTGTGTAGCTGTAGAGCCGAGTCATAGGTTCAGATTCTGTCTACATTCTCCCTACCCTTTACACTAAATCAAGCCCTAACAAGCTGAGGAAACAAAAATAACCTGGACATAAAGACCTAACAATCTATTTTGAGTTTCTGGAACCATTTCCAATGTATCAGAGGTGGAAAATTTCCCCACAAACCACAGAACAATTCTCGGGACACCAACAGACGGTCTTAAGAGTTCACTAAATTTAGTGAACTCTGACACTATCTACCAGAGAAAGAATCAGATTCCATAGGCAGGGCTCACAAGATTGCCTGCCACCCTAAAACTTGATCAATTACAAGTCCAGGTTGTCACCTGTGCTTCAGACTTACTACTATATAAGTCAGTGTTCCCATGACTCCTTCCTTGAGTTTCACTGATTTTGCCAGAACAGTTTGCAGAACTCAGGAAGCCCATTTGTTCATTAGGTCATCAGTGTATTATAAAACCAATACAATATTGTAAAGTTAAAAAATAAAAATAAAAAATAAAAAAATAACAAACAAACAAAAAAGGATATAATTCAGAAACTGCCAGATGAAAGAGATCCATAAAGCAAGGTGTATAGAAGCGGTGCAGTACTTCCTTGCTCTCTTTCCAAGGGTACTACTCTCCCTATGTCTCCAGTTGTTCTCCAACCTGGAATGTCTCCTATCCCTGATCTTTAAGATTTTTATGAAGGCTTCATGACATAGGCAAGACTGATTAACTCACTGGCCATTTGGGACCAACTCTGCCTCCAGCCCTTCTCCCATTCCAGGAAGCCAGTGGTGGGGCTGAAAGCTCCAACTCTCTCATCAGCAGTTGGCTACACGGGCAACTAACCCTACCAATAGATGGGGTCCAAAAGTCATCATTAACATAACAATGATACCATTTTGCCCTTATCACTTAGGAAATTCCAAGGGTTTGGAGAGTTCTTTGCCTAAATGGGGACATAAGATAAACTGTATATTTCTTACTATAAAGGCCAGTATCACTCTAGCAGTAAAGCAACAGAGGAACTAAGGAGAACCACACCTCAATAAAATCTTCAGAGAAAATTCTGAAGGAGATATCTTTTCTGCATTATTGGGTCAGTTCTTAGTTAGGCCCAGAAATTTGATTCACTGAAGTATGCTTAAGGAACATTCAATATTCAAAATCATTCTCTTATTTCTTATTACTGTTTTCAACAGAAGGTCTTATTTATAAAGGCGGCATTTCCACGTCTAGGATAAAAGCTGTATAATTTCTAACCTGTTGAGTTACTGGAATACAGCTTTGTATTCCAAAGGGAAATTTTAAAGTTCAGGAGCAATAGAAATGTTGGAATATAAAATATTTACAAAGAAATAAAAAGTTTGCCTAAAGAAAGAGAAAATGCACTATCATGCAATAAAAAAAAAAAAAAAGAACGGCAATTTTACCCCATTTATTGTTTGACTTTAACTTTTAAATATTTTGGGTATGATAAAACCAAAACAAGAGAGAAGCAGAGAGCAAAAAATGGCAATACTAGCAGTTTTTATATCCTATTATAACTCTGCCATATGTTTAGAAAAGCACTATGGAAATGTTGATTCATACTCTCACAGTTATTTCTGCGTTTGTTTTGTTTCCCCAACCACAAGCACTTAATGAGTACTTATGACCTATGTAGTTATAGTAAAGGAATAACAAAAGCCTTCTTCTGGTTAATTCTAAAGCTTCACAGTATTCTGTATGTTAAACTGAATGTGTGACAATGAATTATAAATGTAGTACACAATATGGGTTTAGGCAAGAGCCAAAAGTAGATAAATAATTTATGAGGAATATATTCATTTTACATAGATAAGTAAACACACAGTCATGACTGGAACTTCAATTATGTAAATTATATCAGCTTTCCTGGTGGCTCAGAGGTAAAGAATCCACCTGCAATGCAGGAGACCAGGGTTCGATCCTTGGGTGAGGAAGGCTCCCTAGAGAAAGGAATGGCTACTCACTGCAGTATTTTCAAATGGAGAACTCCATGGACAGAGGAGCCTGGCAGGCTACAGTTCATGGGGTCCCAAAGAGTCGGACATGACTGAGTGACAATTAAAACTTAAAATATTCAAAGCACATATCAAGGCATGCATTTTAAATGTATAGTCCTAGACTAGATCCTAGAAGAGGTTGAAAACTGTCAATCCAAGAGGAAAATAAAAACCAGACCTTGTATTTGTTACTGAGGTGTGGGGAAGAGGGATCACTAGTATATTAAATATAAAACTCAGACTCCAAGAATGAGGATACCAGAGAAGCTCCAGGGAAGAACATCAATCTTGAGATCTGGAGACCTGACACTGAACTGCAAAGGTAACCACTGCAGCCCAAACTTAGAAGGAAATAAATTGAAATAAATAAATTACGAATGTGAGATGGGGCCTCAGGGCTGGCTCCAAGGGATCCTTCAGCCTGGGAGAAGCCCCAGCTGTACTAAAGACAGCAGTACTCCCTTCTGCGTGCTACTCTTCCTAAAACCCACCTAAACACAGTGACAGATTTTATTTTCTTGGGCTCCAAAATCACTATGGACAATGAATGCAGCCATGAAATTAACTTGCTCCTGACGGAAAGCTATGACAAATCTAGACAGCATATTGAAAAGCACAAAGGTCCATCTAGTCAAAGCCATGGTTTTTCCAGTAGTCATGCATGGATGTGAGAGTTGAACCATAAAAAAGGCTGAGCACAAATGAATTGATGCTTTTGAACTGTGGTGTTGGAGAAGACTTCTGAGAGTCCCTTCGATAGCAAGGAGATCAAACCAGTCAATCCTAAAGGAAATCAACCCTGAATATTCATTGGAAGGACTGATGCTGAAGCATAAGCTCCACTACTTTAGCCACCCGATGCAAAGAGCTGACTCATTGGAAAAGACCCAGATACTGGGAAAGATTGAAGGCAGGAGGAGAAGGGGTGACAGAGGATGAGTTGGCTAGATGGCATCACTGACTCAATGGACATAAATTTGAGCAAATTCCGGGAGATAGCGAAGGACAGGGAAGCTTGGCATGCCACAGTACAGGGGTCACAAAGAGGCAGACACGACTTAGCAACTGAACAACAATGAACAACAATGGCATGGCCTGGGTGTCACAGGGAAGAGATAATATACAATTCTAGTCTTTCTTTACAGTTATTAATTCTAGACAAGCCTTCAACGAGTTGGGAGACACAAAGATTCTTCATCATGTTGCTTTTTTTTGTCCCCTACCACTCACTTTCACTATAGTTCTACCTCCTGTTCCATCATGCCCAGCAGCCTGGCTAATTCTGTTGCTAGTTCTGAGCTCCAAAAGTTAAACGACAGGCTCACAGAGCAAATGTTAGTATTAAGACAATCCTAAGTTCATTTAATTAATTTTTCCATAAACTAGAATAATCATATTATCATTCAATGTCAGTATAGGAAATTCACTGTAAAAGTGATTCACTGCTTTTAACTGTAAAAGCACATCTACAATGCAGATTTTACCTTGATAGTATATTTGAAATATGATAGCAATATATTTGATTACAGGAAATCAAAATAAAATAATAACTAAACACATTGTGGCTATCTCCAGTAACATCCTGTCAACTTAAAAAATATTCACAACCTAAAAGCTGAGAGTTATATTTTATTTCGTGGGAACTGTGAGAACTTCAAGCCCAGGAGACAGCATCTGAAGTAACCCTGAGAGGACTGCTCCTAGCAGGAGGGCAGTGGGGAGGAGCCAGGTAATACAAAGGGCAGATAGTCTGAATGTCAAAGTTTTTTGTTTCGTTTTTTTTTTTCTTAATGAATTAAAGAAAATTAAATATCCCAAGTTAAGGAATCTAGCAGTTTTCTATGCATGGAAACATCCCAGAGTGTGAAGTCAAGTGGGACTTAGGAAGCATTACTAGGAACAAAGCTAGTGGAGGTGACAGAATTCCAGCTGAGCTACTTCAAACCCTAAAAGATGATGCTGTTAAAATGCTGTGTTCGATACGTCAGCAAAATATGGAAAACTTGTAAGTGGCCACAGGACTAGAAAAGGTCAGTTTTCATTCCAATCCCAAAGAAGGGCAACATCAAAGAATGTTCAAACTACCATATAACTGCGCTCATTTCACATGCCAGCAAGGTTATGCTCAACATCCTTCAAGTTAGGCTTCAACAGTTTGTGTACTGAGAAATTTCAGATGTACAAGCTTGGTTTCAAGGAGGCAGAAGAACCAGAGATCAAATTGCCAACATTTGCTGGACCATGGAGAAAGCAAGGGACTTCCGGTAAAACATCTACTTCTGCGTCATTGACTATGCTGAAGCCTTTGACTGTGTGGATCACGACAAACTGTGGAAAATTCTTAAAGAGAGGAGACTACCAGGCCACCTGTCCTGTCTCCTGAGAAACTTGTATGCAGGTCAAGAAGCAACAGTTAGGACCAGATATGGAACAAGTAACTAGTTTAAAATTCGGAAAGGAGTACAACAAGGCTATATATAGTCACCCTGTTTATTTAACTTATAGTTCATGCAGTAGAGTGCTTAATGCGAAATGCTGGGCTGGATGAATCACAAAGTGGAATCAATATTGCTGGGAGAAAAATCAACAATCTCAGATATGCAGACGATACCACTCTAAAGGCAGAAAGTAAAGAAGAACTAAAGAGCCCCTTGATGAAGGTGAAAGAGGAGAGTAAAAAAGTTGACTTGAAACTCAACCTTAAAAAACTAAGATCATGGCATCCAGCCCCATCACTTCATGGCAAATATAATGGGGAAAAGTAGAAGTAGTGGTAGATTTTATTTTCTTGGGCTTCATAATCACTGTGAACAGTGAAGGGCAGCCATGATGTTAAAAGATGTTCCTTAGAAAGAAAGCTATGACAAAGCTAGACAGTGTATTAAAGAGCAGAGACATCACTTTGCTGACAAAGGTCCTTACAGTCAAAACTGGCTTTTCCAGGTCCATAAGGAAGGCTGAGCACTGAAGAATTAATGCTTTCAAACTGTGGTGCTGGAGAAGACTCTTCCCAGTTCCCTGGACTGCAAGGAAATCAAACCAGTCAATTCTAAAGGAGATCAACCTTGAATATTCATTGGAAGGACTATTGCTGAAGTTGAAGCTCCAATACTTTGGCCACCTCATGGGAAGAGCTGACTCATTGGAAAAGACTCTGATACTGGGAAAGATTGAAGGCAAAAGGCCAGCAGAGGATGTAATGGTTAGATAGCATCACCAACTCAATGGATATGAATTTGAGCAAATTCTGAGAGATAGGAGAGGACAGAGGAGCCTGCCATGCTACAGTCCATGGGATCACAAAGAGTTGGACACAACTTGGTGACTGACCAACAACAACATGTATGGAAAGGATGCAAGAGTCTAGGCTCACTGAAATCATTCCTTTGAAAAGCACCTCAGTTATCTGGGACCAATATCCTCTTTTCACATTTTGAGCTTTGTTTCCTCAGGGCTCACCATAGGGAGTGGTTGCAGTCTAATGGCTGCTACATGGCAGGTGTTCCTTTCCTTCTGAGTTCTCTCAGGGCTCACCAGCTCACCACCTGTGGTGGCTGCAACCACTGGCAACTGTGACATTCTTGTTTACTGATATGGCAATATCAGTAAAGGTCAGGAAATATTCATTTCACAATCTTTAAAGTGCAAAATAAAAATGAATAAATCCTTAGGGGGTTTGATTTTTTAATTTATTTTTTTAAATGAATGATAATTGTTTTACAGAATTTTGTTGCTTTCTGTCAAACATAACATGAATCAGCCATAGTGGGGCATGATTTTTAAAAATCATTGCGTTTCACAAGAATCTTGTAGCTTCCTGCTCCAAGAGTCACTCTGATATTTCTCAATGCTTACAACTCTGCCCTGATGCTATGGCAAAATGATATTTCCCCTAGCATTTTCATTATCTCATCTATATGATGATGATCTTAATTTTTATTATCACTAACATCATCTCGAAACTGAACACTAGAACAGGGTAAAAGGAATCTACTTTTCAGTCACTTCGAACTTTCTCTAGAAATGGAGATTCAAATATTCACAACCATTATCAAATAAATCCACTTGAGAGGAACATCTATGCCTCAAGCTATCTTAATAATCTTAACAAAAACTGACCACACAATACATCCCATTCTATTTTCAGTTACCACAGTATGTATCTACCACATCTTCTGAACCATATTACCAATGCTTTTCAAAGTTCAAGATGCTCTTACTGAGGAGGGTATTTTCTTTTAGAGAACGCAATTGTGTCAATGGGGACAGGCCCAACTTTTCCTCACTGAAGGCAAGTCTCCATGTTAAATACCATAGGTATGAGCATGAGTCAGGTACATAACCTCAAAAAGCTCATCAAGAAGCAAGAAAAACAAGAGCCCCTCATATGCACAGAATCAGTCAACCAGCATGAAAGTCATACCTGACAATCCATTTGTACACTCCTGGGGGCAAAAAAAAACACCAGGTCATATATCTCAGGACACCTCTGGTATGCCTCTTGTGTGAACAGAATACAACTATCTTAAATGCACATTTCCTGAAATGTAATCATGATTCACATTGTATAGATCCTGTACTACACTATTCCTATGAACAGTCAGAAGCTGCTTTGATATATTTCCCTACTCATACTTATATATAAAGATTTTTCACAGGTTTTCACTAAATCTCTTGTACCTCATAGCTATATCAAAAATGAACACTTCAGCCTAACGAGGGGAAAATTAACTGCACAACTTCTAACAATAATGGATGGAGGCATAATTCAATATGCACAATCAAACATGTTCGCCAACTGCACACAACTGAATGATTAGGTAGTATAAGAAATAATTTGTGCTTTCTTAGCAAAACAGTAAAATCAATAAGAATGCACCTAAATTTTTTCAGACTACAGCAGTTAAAGCAAAGCAGCAAAAAAGAAACCAAAAATGAAGGAAGGAAGAAATTAAGAGAGGAAAGGAGGAAAAGAAGAAGGGAGGGAATGGGAAAAAATCACGTTTGTTTTTCCTCAAAATCCTCAAAATCTTCACTGGTAGATCAGTTGGTAAAGAATCTGCCTGACAATGCAGGAGATGCAAGAGAGGCAGGTTATATTCCTGGGTCGGAAAGACCCTCTGGAGAAGGAAATGGCCACTTGCTCTAGCAGAGTGCTACAGTCTATGGGGTCGCAAAGAGTCCAACACGACTAAGAGAGCGAGCGTACTCGCGCACACACACCCACTCAAAAACTGAGTTTGGGTTCTTTGCTTATTTAGTTTTATAAGGGCCAGTTCCATGGGGCTGTGTGCATGAAGAGCTGACACACACACAACTGAGCAACTCACACACACACACATAAGGGCCAGTTATTTTTCAAGCAGTTGTAAACAGAACGTAGACTTTGTTTTTTTGAAATGCATCATATCAAAAACAGAAACAAATGTTAAGCTAGCTATTAAGTCCCCACCAAAATGCAAAAGGCTGTAATCCTCTCCCAGTGTTCTGACAACTACTTTCTGCTGCCCTTCCTCCCCACAGACCTTGCAGCATTTCATTGATAGGATACATGATGTCCAAGTGGAACTGTATAATATGGAGCTTCCTTTTAATAAAATTACTTCCAAAGAGAGAAGAGAAATAAAGAACAGCTATTGTGTTTCATGAGTTTACCCTTTGAGAGCTCCTGTGAGGAGGATAGCTTGCCTGAATTACACAGAAAAGCTGACCCTGTAAGTCACTTATCCTAATTAAGATCAATGGCGATCCAGGGAGACAGTCCTACCATCTAATGTTGTAACGTTACCTCCCAACATGCAGTATGTGCATCTCCTAAACCTGTCTGCACATTTTTCCTATTGTCTGTTTTTGAATCCTTCCTCCCCTCCTTTTATTTCTCTTCACAGAAATGTCTGTCTACCTCATACATCTTAACAAAAGTGAAAGCCCTTTTGCAAGAAGGAAATGGCCTTAATTTAAACAGTTGTTCCCCTTTTAAGACTTAACACTGAGGAAACCAGAAGGGAAAGAGACACGTGTACCCCAATGTTCATCGCAGCACTGTTTATAATAGCCAGGATGTGGAAGCAACCTAGATGTCCATCAGCAGATGAATGGATAAGAAAGCTGTGGTACATATACACAATGGAGTATTACTCAGCCATTAAAAAGAATACATTTGAATCAGTTCTAATGAGGTGGATGGAACTGGAGCCTATTATACAGAGTGGAGTAAGCCAGAAAGAAAAACACCAATACAGTATACTAACACATATATATGGAATTTAGAAAGATGGTAACAATAAACCTGTGTACGAGACAGCAAAAGAGACACTGATGTATAGAACAGTCTTATGGACTCTGTTGGAGAGGGAGAGGGTGGGAAGATTTGGGAGAATGGCATTGAAACATGTATAATATCATGTATGAAACGAGTCACCAGTCCAGGTTCGATGCACGATACTGGATGCTTGGGGCTGGTGCACTGGGACAACCCAGAGGGATGGTATGGGGAGGGATGAGTGAGGAAGGCTCAGGATGGGGAACACATGTATACCTGTGATGGATCCATTTCGATATTTGGCAAAACTAATACAATATTGTAAAGTTTAAAAATAAAATCAAATCAAAAAAAAAAAAAAAGACTTAAACACCCAAAGAAATATTCTGTTGTGATGGTGTCACTGATGTTCAGACTTGTTATTATGTTTGTGAAAGTTAATTATCTGATAAGATACACTGTGGTTATTACTACCACCAAAAAAAATATGTGTATGTTTATTAATTCAAAGTGTTCCATTAAAATAAAGTATGCTAACTAAAGAACTGAACAATTATTTTCTAATTATTACTGCACAATCATTTGGGCATTTTATAACAGCTTTTTCCTTTTCCTGAATGAATTACACTTTACATTTAAAACTATTAGCATTTATAGTGTTTTAATAGAATTTGCTATTTTTGTGCGTATTTTTACTCTGAAGGACTTAGTTGTAAATCTAGTGTTTGAAGTCAAAGTTTATTCCTCACTGAAGAAAAGTGTTAACATGTGAGCAAATCATTAAACATCCTAGAACAAGAACCCACAACTCAAAGGGTGACTATGATTCATGTTGAATATTTTAAGTATTAGGTAAACATTCAATGAAGGATGGAATCAAATGGTTTGTTCAGAAGGAAGAGCAAGATATTTCCTTATTACTCCTTCCATTTCTGTTGTCTTTCAGGAATAAACCATTCATGTCTTATGTGAGAGAAAGAAATTTAAAAAATGAAGAGCGTAACTACAATGGAGTAAATGTGGCTTCTTATCCCTCAGCCCTACAGTTGTCACTTTCTCATAAAATCCAAGCAATAAAGTTGAAATTAGATGTTGTCCTTTCACAGAAACTTCCTTCCTACAAAAATACCTATAAATCTGTGGTCTAAGACAAGTGGGAGGGAAAATACATGCATCCTTTTACTCCACAGGTCTGCAAAGTTTTAGATGACTCAGGAAAAAAAGATTAAATTGTACAACACATTAAATTCTATAATTTCTAAATCTCCGCAGTTCCCAGTACACTGAGTATCCTGAGCCTTGTTCTCTCTAGACATCAAGCAGGCCACACAGTCCTCCCTGGGCATGCACGCTGTGCCCACTGCAGTCAACAAAGCATGGCATCTCAGCCGTCCACAACATCCATCCTCAACCTGCTATGCTGTGAAGATTTCTGATTTCTGCTGTCCACCCAAACCACAACTTTCTGCCTTGTGTCACATACTGTCTAGAACAGTTATTTTAACATTTAGTACAGGGGATTAAGAGCACAGGTTTTATACAAAACTGGAAAATTCAACTGTCTTCCATATTGTTTATGTCTAATTCTTTCTGTGTGTGTGTATGTGTGTGTGCATAGCCAGCCGTGTCTGACTCTTTGCAACTCCATAGACTGTAGCCTGCCAGGTTCCTCTGCCCAGGGAATTCTCCAGGCAAGAATACTGGAGTATTTTGCCATTTCCTTCTTCAGGAGATCTTCCCAACCCAGGAATCGAACCTGAGTCTCTTGAATCTTATGCATTGGCAGGCAGGTTCTTTACCAACTGAGACACCAGGGAAGCCCATCCTTTATATACCACATCCTTTTGTATCATGAATGTAGCTTCAAGATACAAGTTAAGAAAATGTGTAGGCTACCAATTAGAAACAAACTATAAGTCTTGGGGTTGGGTTGGGCACTTTTACTTAAATTTTTGCAAATTACCAGATGCCTACTAGCTACTGTGCTGCTAAATGAAAATATAGTAGAGCATTTTGGAAAGAAATGCTGGGGCTATTGGCCCTTTCGCCACCATTTCTTTGAGAGTAATTGCTACCAAGAGCAGTGTCATACTCATTAATCTTTATGAAGAACTATGTCTGAAAAAAGCCAAGTGTTAGTTTGTTCTTTGTAGTGAAATCTGCTTTTTTTAAGATCACATCTAATTCTTCTAACTTAAAAGAGGATTTATGGATATTTAAAAATACACCAAATTACATCAAATTCTTTTGCAAAATTGGCCAAACTAAGCAGGTTTCATTCATAGTACATGCGGATAAATACGTGGAGACACATATGTTCACTAGGGTTTTCCATTTGTTTCCTTTAAAGACAGTCGGAGAAGGCAATGGCACCCCACTCCATTACTCTTGCCTGGAAAATCCCATGGACGGAGGAGCCTGGTAGGCTGCAGTCCATGGGGTCGCTAAGAGTCGGACACGACTGAGCGACTTCCCTTTTACTTTTCACTGTCCTGCACTGGAGAAGGAAATGGCAACCCACTCCAGTGTTCTTGCCTGGAGAATCCCAGGGACGGGGGAGCCTGGTGGGCTGCTGTCTATGGGATCGCAGAGTCGGACACGACTGAATTGACTTAGCAGTTAAAGACAGTTGTAGGATTAAGCCAAACTCTTCTGTGTAGCATTCCAGAAAATATCACTTTATGTAGAATAAAATAATTTTTGTTTTTCTATCGTAATTAAAAACTTACAAATGGCATCAAAAGATAGACTCTAGATTACATGCTTAAAAAGTTAGTTGTATAAAGAGATACTGAAATTATTATAAGCAACATGCAAATAATATAACAATAGTGGAAAATATTTAGTAGCTTGCAATATGTTGTCATCATGTTAAGTGATTTATATTAACTATTTTTCAATTAAAATTCAGAACTTTCAGTTCAGTTCAGTCACTCAGTCGTGTCCGACTCTTTGAGACCCCATGAATCGCAGCACGCTAGGCCTCCCTGTCCATCACAAACTCCCGGAGTTCACTCAGACTCACGTCCATAGAGTCGGTGATGCCATCCAGCCATCTCATCCTCTGTCGTCCCCCCTTCTCCTCCTGCCCCCAATCCCTCCCAGCATCAGAGTCTTTTACAACGAATCAACTCTTCGCATGAGGTGGCCAAAGTACTGGAGTTTCAGCTTTAGCATCAGTCCTTCCCAAGAAATCCCAGGGCTGATCTCCTTCAGAATGGACTGGTTAGATCTCCTTGCAGTCCAAGGGACTCTCAAGAGTCTTCTCCAACACCACAGTTCAAAAGCATCAATTCTTCGGCACTCAGCTTTCTTCACAGTCCAATTCTCACGTCCATACATGACCACTGGAAAAACCATAGCCTTGACTAGATGGACCTTTGTTGGCAAAGTAATGTCTCTGCTTTTCAATATGCTATCTAGGTTGGTCATAACTTTTCTTCCAAGGAGTAAGTGTCTTTTAATTTCATGGCTGCAGTCACCATCTGCAGTGATTTTACCACAGTAGAATTCCAAGTTGAATTTTCCCTGCCTCAGAATTATGTTTATGATTTGAAATTGAGAATAAAAAATATAATGTATCCCAGATGTAAGAGAGAGATTGTAGAGAGGAAGCCAGCAACCTGTAAAAACAACCACACACCTACAGTTTGGACTGAACCACACCAGAGAAGGGCTTGCTACCGGAACCCAATTCCAACAAGCAACCCCTTTCCCAGTCGCCACAAGAAGAGGTTCCAAGACAGGCAGGAATCAGCTTTGTGGGGAGTTCAGTGTTGCAGGGAGAGAGTCCAGTTTCTTTCCTCTCTATGGAAAGGAGAGAGAGATGCTTTCCCTTCCACAAAGTGATGAAAGTTCAGAATCAGCATTCACAAGAGTAGGAGTGCCTGCAGGTAGTGAGAAGGCCTCTCATTCCTTGGTTAAATGCCCATGGTCGCACTCTGGTGACTGAATTTCAAGGAGCATTTTCAGAAATAAGTCATTTTGTCTGCTCTATCATCCTTCTACTCCTAGGAAGAAAAGTCTCCTAGCATGCAAATCCTGAAAGCTGGGGCAGCCCTGAACACAGACACTGATGCTCATTTCTACTACAGTGATGTCTGAGAGGGCAAGACCTAGTGGGTTAGCTAAACCAGAAAGACTGAAATGGACTGCAGAGAAGTGTCCCTGGGAGATAGGTGTAAGAAACACTGTTGAAAATGTGGAAGAAACCCATGGTATTTTCCATCTACTTGTATCAACAGACCTGAAGGTTGGTGGAGGGGCATGGACTTCTGTGCTCTTCAAGTCATCTCAAGGACCAGTAGCAGGAACCACAATTCAGAGAGCACATAAATCTGAAAGATTCTTTCAGGACAGAGTAAATTAGAATAGTGTAGCTAAAACAATAGGCCCATGTAAGAGACAAGTGAATGATAAACCAGGAAAAGCAGGATGGAATCAGAACGTAGGTCAGCTGGAATACCAGTCATAAGGGCTATGAACCGCAGAGGTGCACGAAGGTGCAGAGACATGGATGTATAGGCCTGCAGATGGAAATGAGAAATAAGGCAGGCAATTACCAAACTGGAGCTTTGCAGATCCTGTGACATGATTTCGTCTTTCTCCTCTCTTTCTAATTTTGCCAAGTAAGTTGAGATTGCTGAAGAGGAAAATCACTTGGTTAGGTGTTTTCTGATTTTTTTTTCCTTCGGTTTAACAAATAAGAGCTTTGAATAAATTATCTAAAAGCACTCAGCTAGCTACCAAAGGGAGTGGATACTCTTTAAATACCTGATATTCTTCTCTACCCACTGGTTTGGGCAGGAAGCAAAGGCAGCAAAAAGGGCAGAAATTCAGTGCCATGATGGAACGAAGGCAAGAGGTCATCTGAGAAGGTACTACAGAACTGAAATTAGAGGTGAGACAAGCACTCGGAGTGTAAAATGCTGCAGAGGGATTACAGAGAATGAGGACCAGGGGAAAGCCACGTTTTTACTCAGAGGTTCACTGGTGACATCAGGAGCAAAGCTTCAGCTGACTTTCTGTGGAGGAAGACAGATTGGACCGAAGTGGGTGGTGAGGAACTGATGCAATTTTTTTCCGAAGTGTGAGGACAAACACTGTCTGTGTGTGAGGGGAGGGGTCTCCTTTGGTCAACAGTGTGGCAATGCAGCCATTCTTACATACTCCCACTATACCTATACAGAAGAATTCGGAGAGTATCATACTGCAAAGAACGATTAAAAATAAAAACAAAATATAAAATAGATGAATTCTAAATGAATCATCTCCAATCTAAGCTGCTTAATATTGCCCAAAAACCACAATCCTTCTAATTTAACTTTTTAAAAAGGTAAAATCCCTGAAATGATATACACTAAATTTAAAATGCTACTATAGTGAAATGAAAGTGGAAAGCATGTAAAAAAGCAAGGCTTGGAAAGGTGTTTCTGAAAAAGTGAAGGATATCAGTGGTAGCAAATGCAAATCACTTAAACTAACATGTACAAGAGGAACAATAATTTGCCCAAGATACAGGAATTATTAAATATCAAAACAGTTTGGAAATAGATTCAGGAAAATGATAGCAATATGTTCTAAAGTCTATTTTTTTAAAAAACACCCAGCCAAATAGTATAAGGGAGAAAAGTCTATATTTAATATGGAAATGCAGTCATTTCTGATCATATAAAATATATTTAATGTAAAGGAACATATGGCACCCCACTCTAGTACTCTTGCCTGGAAAGTCCCATGGACGGAGGAGCCTGGTGGGCTGCAGTCCATGGTGTCTCTAAGAGTCGGACACGACTGAGCGATTTCACTTTCACTATACCTACAAACAAACTCCGAAAGTTCTTTTTTTTTTTTTTTTTTTCCTTCTACATATCTACCACTTAAAGAGACTGCTTCATTCAAAAGCTGGCAGCCTATGAGGCTTACAAGACATTCCCAACCACAAACTGGCTTTTAGTTAGCCAATCACATAATTTCCTTTCTTTGCACCTGCACTTTCTTTATATAAATCTTGACCAGCTCCTGTCTGCAGACAGGAGTGCTCCAAACTACTTACAGTTTGGTGATGACCAATTCTAATGGATGCTTGCTCAAATAAAAATGTTAATATGCTTCAGTTTATCTTTAACAGTCCTAGGACTATGTGTCCCAAATCTTTGGAAAGTGATCTTGGTTAATTTCAAGTATCCTGGAGGAACGCTGGCAAACCTGCCTTACCCAAACCGATGTTCAAAGAATTATGTGGGGAAGACAAATATCTAACAGATTCATAAATATTCATGGATAAAACGCCACAAATTTCATCTGAACTAAATTATCATTTAATGCTATCCTCCTCAAAGTTGTATTAAGTAATCTATTTATGTTGTACCATTTCTTTGCCCATTTAATGCTCATGCTCATGACAATTTAGTCAATCTAACAATAAAAAAACCTTTGATATAATCTTTTCTGTTTAAGTTACTGCTAGGTCTTTTCACTATGTCCATTTCTTCACTAAAATTGGGAAGTAATTTTACTAGGGCAGAAATTCTCTAATTAAACAGAATGAGATTCAAGTAGTTAATGCAAATGAGTTTTCATCATTCAATACCAAAGGCAAAATTAAAGGGAGAAAAATTTACCTGAGTTGGACGTTAATTTTCCCCCAAAGAACTTGACACAAAGCATATAGTGATTACAAAATTTTCATTTTAGCTGTCCAATTTTGTCTGATTGTGATTTTCTCATGCTTTATTAGGGTATAACAGGAACTCTCTCATATTGATAAATGACATTCTGGGGTGTCTTGTAATACAAACTTAACTCTTCTTGCAATTACTCATTAATTTGCTATTTTGTATCTTAAAAAAATAAAAAAGAACATATGCACACTTAGAAACCAAATAATTACTTTCTAACAGATAAAACTTCAATTGTACTCTTAGGGAAGCATCATTTCGTAACTAAGGAGGTCAGACCTTGATCCTGAAAGAGTATTCCTTTCAGACAAACACACTCAAATGCAAACTGATTGTGGAACTTTCAGTTAAGGACTTAAATAGGGTATCCATGGTTAGCAAGGAAAAGATAACATGTCTTCATTTTCCAACATTTTAATTTTGGTATTTTCTGTATTTTCACAAGTCTAAATCCCCTTAATCTTTCTATCTAAATCTGCCAATTAAAAACAATAGACACAGCAAATAAAGTAACTGAAAAATTCATATTGAAAGGAATCAAAAACCTCCCATCTATGTCCTATATTAAAATGAATGTATCAAACTAGAAACTTAGGTATTTAAAAAAAACACTTGATATTTACTTCCTATTAAGAATTCCTTATGTTTCCTTTCTGGCTAAGCTGGTAAAGAATCCACCTACAATACAGGAGACCTGGGTTGGGAAGATCCCCTGGAAAAGGGAAAGGCTACCCACTTCAATATTCTGACCTGGAGAATTCCATGGACTGTATAGTCCATGAGGTTGCAAAGAGTCGGACACGACTGAGTGACTTTCACTCAACTCACTCACTCTAGATTTCCTTATACATTTTATGATGGATGTTTCAAGCTTATTCATATTAACTGCTATATTTGAGTTTCTTTCTTTGATGGTATCAAATAATTTCTCAAAGCCTTTTTCTCTATAGTATACAGTAGCTGCTTTCATTAAAAAAAAAAAAAAAGAGTTTAACTGAAATGCAGGCAAAAATCACATGAAATCAGCCTTGGAGCTGTAATGTTGTCACCTATTTTTCCTTTCCTAGGCCTGAGTCGGCTCCATCTGCCTAATTATAAGCTCAAAACCCTCTGGGTGGTGAATGACTCTACATTCTACACTGCACTTAACACATTTTTCATGCTCTATATACTACTAATAATAACAGTAGTAATGACATATATTTTTCTTAATATAAAAGAAAATATGGACATCACAACTGTCACTTATCCACACTCCCTTTTGTCTTGATGATGCACACTGGAGGGATGGTTACTAAGATCACATTACCTGTTCCTTCTATTCCAAACTTAGTTTTGCTTTTTTTTTCCCCTGTAGTTCACTTGTTTTTCCTCTGTTTTAATTTATTCTTCTGCTTTCTTTACCCACCACACCTATTATCTCCTCCTGAATGCCAAGCAGCATCAGTATTTTGCACTTAGCTGCTAAGGAACATATCTGTTTGTGTATGCTTAATTGGCTTAACTATTGTACTAAAGTAGGCTTTTTAAACAGCACTACTGACATGTCGGGCTGCACATTTTTTTTTTTTTTATAGTGGAGAGTTGTCCTGTGTATTGTAACATGCTTTCCCTGGCGCCTCAGACGGTAAAGAATCTGCCTGCAGTGCGAGAGACCTGGGTTCGATTCCTGGGTTGGGAAGTTCTCCTGGAGAAAGGAATGGCTACCCACTCCAGTATTTTTGCCTGGAGAATTCCATGAACAGAGGAGCCTGCAGGCTACAGCCCATGGGATTGCAAGGAATCAGATATGACTGAGTGACTAACACTTCAGTTTTTAGCACCATCCCAGGACCCTACCCACTAGATGCCAATAGCATGCCTCACCCCACCCCACTACCAGGTATGACAGCCAAAAATGTCTCCAAATATTGCCATCTATTCCCTAGAAAACCGCTGCAAAGAGGAAACCTATTTAATAAGGTAAAACTATTCTTCTCAGTATGTCTTACTGCTGGAATTAAACACAGTAAAACTGAGATAAATATGAAATAAAAATTATATTAAACCTCCCACACACATACACTCACATCCTAAAAATATTTTACATGTGCAATTTAAGCATCTAAAAAGCCTAAAGTTCATACAAGCAAAAATAAGTAACACTCCAATATAAGGATTATTTTACTGAAAAAAATTATTTCTGCTAACCTGAAATAGAGCTCTAAGCAAAGCACTAGCTATGATTTAAGACTAGTATGTCTAACGTCCAATTAAAATAAATCCTTCTAACAGCACTTTTATAAAATCACTTAGCTTGTTAAAACATATGAAATGTTTGGCTCCCCTGGGCTACATTATGATTAAGGTGCATTCGGAGATGAAAAAACACTTCTCATTTCACAAGGTCACAGTACATTTCAAAATGAGCTATACTTCACTATTTTCCAAAGATTTCTTTGTTTCCCTCACTAAACTAAGCCAAGGTCCTCCTACTTCTGAAATTTACTGTAAATCTGGATACTGTCAAGAAGCATTTAATCTCCAATGTATTTGAAAAGCCTTGTAAATTACAACCAAAATAACCAAGGCACAACCTTTTCTCGTTTTATTTTTCTCCTAAGTTTTTTTTCCCAGTGGTCAGTAAACATGTTTCAACATCAGCTTTGTTTATTTTAGGCACTAATGCAGAAACCATGAAATAACTATCCTAGACACTCAGGTCTCATCAGAGGCAGTGCTTGAGTGCTCATAAGGTAGCGCATAAGTGTTGAAGAGGAGTTGACTCGAACTGGGTTTGAATTCCAGGGTCCAATTCCTCACTAGTTGTGTGATCTTGAGCATGTTAGCATCTCAAAGTCTCAGTTTCCCCACGTGTGAAGGACAAAAATGTTTGAACTTATTTCATGGAACTGTTATAAATTTGGAAAATAAAAGCTTTAGCACATACCTTGCACACAGTAAGGTGTTAACTAGCATTACAGATTCCCTGATCAATCAATATGCTCCAAAGTCAATATTTTCTCATGTGAAAACTGCGAGCTCTCCCTCCCAAATCAGTGTCTTCCTGCACTTCTATCATTCCTTTCCTCCACCTATACGACCAAGACCTGATGATCCTAAATCCCTTCATTATGCTCACCACCTCCACTTCCCACCCAAGAAAGGATGCCCAGTACCTCCCGATCAACATCATCACTAACATTCCAGGCACTAGGCTTTTATCCCCATCATCTCATGTCACCTTCAACATTTAAGACACACTTATATCTGTCATCTCCTCTTAATCTCTGCTGTTCCCATTCTGTTTCAAGCCCCTCTCCTATGATCTAGAGAGAATTATAGGAACTAATTCATCTAACATCCAATTCTTACCCATCTTGCACAGTGAAGTCAAAGTACTTTTTTCTAAAACAGATCTGATCATGACTTCCCCACAATATACTGTTAGGTACCATCCTGTTCCCAACCTTTACGATAAACTCCACCCCATAGAGGGTAACAGGACTTCAGGAGTTCAGCCCTGTCTCTCTACCCAATCTCGCCTCACAGTGCTCTTTACATAAACCTATATGCCCACCACAGCAAACTACCTCCAGGTCCCTAACAAATGACATCCTTCCTAATCTTTTGCATGCACTGGGACTGCTGCCTGGCACATCAATCTCTGTGCACCTGTGCATCTAGCTCATTTTTGAGGTCTTTAAGCACCACCTCCTCCCTGCAGCAGTTTCAGAAGCCCCTAAGGCTGAAGATGGTCCTTCATCTATATTTCCTCTCCACAACTCCCTGAACCTACCTTAAGAAGCTGACTACTGTGTTCTTGTGTATTGGCTTTTTCATTTATCACCTGCACTAAAAGGTCTTGCTGGACAATAGCATCGTTTTTATCTATTTTTGTTCAAAAAATTATGGTGTCAAATACAACCAAAATATAAAATACAGAATTAAATGAGATTCATTCCTATCTTCCACACACACACACACAAATTGTGTGCTTAGCACACAACAGGCACCCAAGTATGTTTGTATAAAGAATGTTTCATTGAATGAAACAAATTAATAATATATATTTGGGGAAATTAAGAAGTTCCATTTTGTTTCTGAAGGGCCATAATGGACAAATGGCTCATATATCTGATATAGCCATAAAATACCCTGCCTATTAATATAAAATTAAATATTTTTAAATTAATTTTTAAAAATGTACAGTACAGAACTGATTTGCAAAGTTCCATCTCACAGTTTCTAAACTGGAAGTCCCAACAATCCAGATTGTTCTCAGAAGCCAGCAAGACATAAAAACTGATATTGTCAATTATGACTTTTATTCCAAAATGTCTGACTTTCTTGTGACATACTGTAATACACCCTAAATTATTAACAGACCCTGGCACCAGAAGCAGGGGACAGCACTTGGGAAGGGAACACCCCATCTATTTAGCACGAAGACTGATGATTCAGAGGCAGGGAAGGAGGAGGCAGTTATTTTGATCGGCCGGGGGTCTCGGTGCCTTTTGTATCTGAGCTTCTGTTGGTCTCTGTGCTTTTTGTGGGTGCATGCTGGCAGGCCTCTATGTCTCGCTCTTGCTGTCTTTGCTGACAGCTTCTCTGTGTGACAACTTGGAACCCCAGCAGTGAAGTGTGAAAATAAAACACAGGGAACTACTGGAATGGAAATTTCAAATTGCAGTTGTAGTTTTTAAAGATTTGAATGCATTAAGCATCTAGAAAATAGCTTCTGTGGTAGGGCTCATGGATAGGGAAGAAGAATAAACAAAGACAAAATTCAGGCATCATTTCAGAGCCATGCCCTATACCACCCTGACTGTCCTTATGACTCCAGATTCCTTGATTAACTGTTCTGACTTAAGTCAGTGTCAACTATTTGACCTTTTCAAAACCAGAACGTCCCAGAGCTTGTTTCTTTTGTTATGTGGTTTCTTCTTTAAACAGAAGTTAAAATTTAAAAAACAGTCTTTTGGAATAAAATGTGATGAAAGAAGCCAAACTCTCTGTTTCTTCATAATTTGGCTCATGTCTCCTCTCTTGCTCTAGCTCTCATGCTCTCCATGTCTCTCTTAGGAGGGTTCCAGAGCCCAAGTGAAGGAGGGTGACAGAAAGCCTTGCCGAGGTCCCCAAAAAATATTTTCAATAATGAAACCATTTCAATCATACAACATGGACCACAGTTTTTTGATCCATGTGTGCTATCAACAGGATAAAATTTCAGAGGAGAGGAGGAGGATGTATCAAGCCCTATTCCCTAAAGCCCTTTCCAGTACAAATGGTTCTGAAAAGCTGTATTTTCAAATGGAGGTCAGAACATTCCTGTATGTGCAAAACTACACATATATAGGCATAAATGACAAAAATACACAGCACATTTATACCCCTTTGAATAACAAAATTGATGGCATGATCTTGAACCTATTTTCCAAAGTGTAACCCATATCTCAGTGTCAAAGTGAAGTCTACTAGTAGAAAAGATAATTTAAACAACCTACAATAAGATTTGATAAAAAAAAAATTAGGTACACAAAATGCATTGGCTGCATTTAATTTCCTTGTACTGGGTCCCAAAGATAGAATATATGCTGCTGCTGCTGCTGCTCCTGCTAAGTCACATTAGTTGTGTCCGACTCTGTGCGACCCCATAGACGGCAGCCCACCAGGCTCTGCCAACCCTGGGATTCTCCAGGCAAGAACATTGGAGTGGGTTGCCATTTCCTCCTCCAATGCATGAAAGTGAAAAGTGAAAGTGAAGTCGCTCAGAATATATGCTACAACATACCTGAAAAGAGCCCTCTCAGGAATTTGTGAGTTAAAGTGATAACCGTGCTGGAAACACATGTAGTCTCGGGATGGAAATTGGTATGCAGAAGACTGGAAGATGATAGCACAGGAACAGAAACCCATAAAGACTCAATAGCCTATCAAAATCATTCCATCTTTAGTACAGCAAATCATAGTTGATTGTTAGTTCTGGGAATTTAGTAATGAATTCTCATCAGATTTACAGCAACATCCCACCACCTCAAAGGAATTTTGTTCATTATTATACAAAGTAAACAAATCACATTGACTTGATTCCTGACCTGGAAATTGAGATGTTTATATTGTTCTCCAAATTTCTATTTCTAAAACTGTTTAAAAATTTCTAAACTTTTCACAACTATGAGAAAATAAGTGAGCTACAATGGCTCCCTCTCCTTCACTGTGATCAACTTTGCAATCTGTAAGCATGATTCCTACCATCATTACTGCATAATTTTGTCGTTGCTTAGTCACTAAGTAGTGTGTGATTCTTTGCAACCCTATGGACTGTAGCCCGCCAGGCTCCTCTATCCACAGAATTTCCCAGCATACCTACTGCAGTGGGTTATAATTTTCTACTCCAGGGAATTCTCCCAACTCAGGGATCAAACCATGTCTCCTGAATTGCTGGTAGATTCTTTACCATTGAGCCACCAGGGAAGTCTTACTGGGTATATATAAGGTTGTAATTTTAAAATGCCTTCAACTCTTGAGTAATGTTGCTTTAAAACATTAAATATGTTCTCTTTCAAAGGAATCACCAAATTATATTGCTGAAACAACATGTGGATTAGGAAATAAGTATTTATGACCAATAGTGAAATTCAGAAGTGAAAGAATAAATCATGAATGATGTTCTCTCCAATGAGACATTTGCCATGATTGAGACTGTTGCCAAAGAAGGTTCTGTTCCTCATAAGCTCTTCCTGCCCACTCTTTCTCCACTACAGTTATACCTTTGTCTTTGAATAGACTAAAAGGGCTGAATAAATATACTGTAACATGTGCATTTTAAACCATTTAATTTAATAAAAGGTTCTCAAATTTATAAATTACTTAATTCTAATTACCAATATATTTTACTTTTATGCTGCATCTCTATTAGAGAAAAGATAATTGATTGGCCAGGATACAGATATGTAAATATATTAATAGTCCATAATATTAATTCCAGGAAGTAAATTAATCTCCTTCAAATACTTAATATAACCCATTACAAGGAAATTAAATACACTGAAATATTCTCTATAATTATTATTTTATATATTAAACAATACAACTATTATTTCTACTATATAATTGGAAATATATCATTTAAAATAATAACTAATATGTTGTAAAATTAACTAGAGAAGAAATAAGAGAAAATAGACAAATTGCTGCAAAAGGTATAAGAGGCATAAAGAGCTAATACCAGAAACTAATGTTGAAAAAAAACCCAGTTTTCAATTATACCACCTGTTCCTTCTCAAAGGCTAATTAAAATGCACCTTAGGAAACATAATCTTCTACAACTTTAATTACATCTCTTCCCTTTCTTTATTCCTCAAAATAGAAAGGACTACAACACCCAGGGTATACTTTCTCACTCCAATACCAGTATGTCTTCTCCCTTAATGATTCTTTCTTCCTGATATCACAAGTGGCTGCCTGTCTTTTCATATAGGTGTAATTATGAGATTCAAAATCCAGTAAAGGCATAATTTCAGAGCTTTTAAATTCAGTGACGATTTTACATTTATACTTTCTTCTCTTTCTCTATGTATATGTATATATTTATGTGCATTCTAAGACACTTCAGTCATGTCCAACTCTGTGCAACCCCATGGACTGTAGCCCGCCAGGCTCTTCTGTCCATGGGATTCTCCAGGCAAGAATACTGGAGTGGGTTGCCATGCCCTCCTTATGTACATATATATACACACACAAATGTATGCAACATGCATGCACTTCTATACAGTTATATACATACATTTATATTTATGCTATCTTGTTAAATAAGGCTTCCCTAGTGACTCAGTGGTAAAGAAACCACCTGCAAAGGATTCTCCAGGCAAGAATACTGGAGTGGGTTGCCATGCCCTCCTCATCTACATAAATCAGTTCAGTTCAGTCGGTCAGTCGTGTCTGACTCTTTGTGACCCCATGGACTGCAGCATGCCAGGCTGTCCATCACCAACTCCCAGAGCCTGCTCAAACTCATGCCCATCGAGTTGGTGATGCCATCCAACCATCTCATCCTCTTTTGTCCTCTTCTCTTCCCACTCTCAAGCTTTCCCAGCATCAAGGGCTTTCCAGTCAGTCAGTTCTTCCCATCACGTGGCCAAAGTTTTGAGTTTCAGTTTCAGCATCAGTCCTTCCAATGAATATTCAGGACCGATTTCATGTAGGATTGACTGGTTTGATCTCCTTCCAGTCTGAGGGACTCTCAATAGTCTTCTCTAACACCACAGTTCAAAAGCATCAATTTTTAAGTGTTCAGCTTTCTTTATGGTCCAACTCTCATATCCATATATGACTACTGGAGAAACCATAGCTTTGACTAGATGGACATTTTTTGGCAAAGAAATGTCTCTGCTTTTTAATATGCTGTCTAGGTTGGTCATAACTTTTCTTCCAAGGAGCAAGTGTCTTTTAATTTCATGGCTGCAGTCACCATCTGCAGTGATTTTGGAGCCCAAGAAAAGAAAGTCTCTCACTGTTTCCACTGTTTCCCCATCTATTTGCCATGAAGTGATGGGACCAGATGCCACTTAGTTTTTTGAATGCCCAAGACAAACTGTGATATGTGCATTATCTGACAATGAGTATTAAGCCAGTTTTTTCACTCTCCTCTTTCACTTTCATCAAGAGGCTCTTCAGTTCTTTTTCACTTTCTTCCATAAGGGTGGTGTTATTTGCATATCTGAGGTTATTGATATTTCATGTACATATGTATATATACACACAAATGTATACATTTATGCACATCTGTGTGGTATATATTATGATGTTATATACATACATTTAAATTTATGCTATCTAGTTAAATTTCTTCCCTAGTGGTAAAGAATTGGCCTGCAACACAGGAAACACAGGTTTGATCCCTAGGTCGGGAAGATCCTCTGGATAAGGAAATGGCAACCCACTCCAGTATTTTTGTCTGGGAAATCCCATGGACAGAGGAGGCTGGTAGGCTACAATCCAAGGGGTCACAAAAGAGTTGGACATGACTTAGTGACTAAACAACTAGCTAAATACATACTATGCCCATATATTTCCATAACTGTATCTTGCCATTCCCAAGACAAACCGTGATATGTGCATTATCTGACATGGAGAACTAATTTGTTATGGAAACAATATCACAAATTCCTAGGCTAGCCCTTCAAAGTCTGTAAACCTAGTTTGTAGTTATACTATAGGCTCCACAGTACTAACTTGGGTTTCAGGGCCCTAGAAAAAGAAGCTATGTTGTGAAAAAATGAGTGTGACTGTGGAGGATGGTTAAACAATGAGGAGAAAGAATATGTCCTCTTGTTTCCTTGGTTCAAAATTCTGATACAGTCACTTTTTTGACATCTCTCCTGTCCCTTCCTCCACCCTGTCTCCTGACCTTGTGAAGTGCCTTCAAGCACCCTCCGTGTCAGCCTGTCAGACTTTACTGAGGTCACATCATTCCCAGTCATTCTTATGCCAACAATTCCTCAGTTGCCCTGACTCAGAATTCATAGACCCAAACACTGAACTCTCATAGATTTCAGGAATTAATTTTCAATTCATTAAAACACTATAACCACACCAAACACATTTATATATTTCTCAAAAACCATGCTTATAAATAAAGAAAAGAATTTGAAAGAACCCTAGTAAACAAGAAAAATAATAATAAGAAAGAGAGAGAGAGAACAGATTCAGTAGGTTACACACAGCTTAGTTTGACCAAAGGCCTGACCATGAAGTTACTAACTTGGAGATGACCTTGTTATTTTCAGCTTTGACCTTTCCATTGAGAAAATCGCTGTATCTTTAAAAGCTTCATTTCTCAATCCACACCCCACAACACAAAAACACACTTAAGGGGAACCTTCTCCAACAAAGACCAGGTTAGCGGCAGAAGGAAATGTTGGTGCAACACTCGCAGTCCTCAGGGATGTACGGGAGCCACAGGTCGGTCAGTTCTAAAATAGCCCCACTGTAAATATTCTTTTAATAATGACTTTGAAATACTCATCCTAGCATATAAATTCATTTTTCCACTGTCATTGTTGTCTGTAGCTAAATATTCAATGAAAAAAAACTAAAACAGCAATACCTGTTCAGTGATCACCCTGCACACCCTAAAGAACATAAAACTCTATTATATTTTTAGGAGCCCCTACAGCTCTAAAAGGGCTGGGGAACTCGTGGTGGTAGGACTAGACAATGCACAATGACCTCCACAAAGTTCTGAGACTATTTCTTCACAAAACACACAGATAAATATATAAATATATACATAAAATAAACAGTCATGTGTGTGTGTCTCTCTCTATATATATGTGAAAGTGTTAATCACTTCGTCAAGTCTGATGCTCAGCAACACTATGGACCATAGTCCGTCAGGCTCTGCAGGGTTCTCCAAGCAAGAATACCGGAGAAGGTTGCCATGCCCTCCTCTAGGGGATCTTCCCAACCCAGGGATCGAACCCACGTCTCATATCTCCTGCACTGGCAGGCCGGTTCTTTACCACTAGTTCCACATGGGAAGGCCATATACATACATATATATACACCACCACTTTATGTCCTGCATTTATGATCATAACACGTGTGCATCATGGTCAACAGGGCAGCAAAACAGCAGTAAGGGCACATTTGCCATGTAGTACAAAAGGGGCCATAACGATGTACACATGTGGTTCATCTAAACGCTATAAAAATTCTTTATTAAGAAAAACAACAAAGTGTGTTTTACCACTGGAGAAGCCTCAGTAAGAAGGTACATTTATTCATTAAGCCCCTTCAATAGGACTCTGACTCCTGCAGGGACATACACTTCTAGCATGTCAAACAAAAACCAACAACCAGAACTCCCACAGAGGAAGCTTGAACGTGGGCTTTAAATAATTAACACTTTTCTCTTCCCTTAACTTACACCTATGGAGACCGCTTTGTCAACAGTTAAACAAAAAGTCAGCCTAGTCATTATAGCAGCTGATTTGTGGAGCTCTCCCCTTATTAACATATTGGGCAGAACAACTCATTAGAGGAAAATTAAGGACAGTAAAATGGGATACAAAATATTTGCACGACTATGTTCTCATTAAATATCAGAGATTTGATCAAACTACATCGAGAGGTATTTTTGTTCTAGTCTTTAACTGCAGGGATCAGACACTCTTCAGCTCCTCTCATGTGGTCCTATTATGGTTATTTTGAGGTTCCGTCAAGTTATTATTTGATTTTTATAGTGGGGGAGTTTTTGCTGTGGCTGTTTTGGTTTTAGCATTTGATGGTTTTTAACATTCAAGACTATTGCTTTCAGACTCTAAGTACGAAATTATCTAAAGGCATTTAAACCTGGATTCTGAGTAGATGAGTTTTCACCATAATTTCCACAGCAACATTTCAAATTATTGCTTTAATAAGTCTCCATGATGCTCCACATTTGATTTCTCTGAGAGGACTATAAAGAACAACAAGCTTGGAAGAATGGATGGGCCTAGTTAAGAAAACATGCCACTTTTAGCTGCCACACATGAAGCTGTGTTTTCTGCATACATTATGATGTCTGTCCAGTGAGATTCTCTTCAACACTATTCCAGTCAGACTTCGCATTCATGATTGGGCTGTCAGGTTTGAACACCAAATTTTCAGAAACACAGGGGAAATCTGAGACCCTATGAGGTCAGCTTCTTTGACAAATGAAACTTCCTAACTTGGATAAGCATCTCTTTCATGAAATCACTCCTGTCTCAAAAAGTTACATATATCTATATTTCTGTATTGATATCGATACACACACACATATGTGCATAAACACAGACACACACCTAGAAAAAAATTCCAGTAGCCTTCCATCACCTGCAGAACAGTTTCACATTATGCAACCCAGCATTAATGAGTTTCCATATCTGGCCACAATATGCCTCTCAGAATATATCTTCACAGATACCAAAAAGAAAAAAAAAAAAAGGAGGAGGAGGAGACGTAGGGACAGGGCAAGGAGGAGGAGAAGAAATAATAAAATAATAAAGTTCTTGATCCAAACACTGTCTTCATATGTCAGACTGTATTTTCCAAAGATTCACATATCCCATCTGATTCTCACTTCTTGATTTGGGATGAGGGGTTGGGGCTGCACTGGCCACCAAGCATGCTGGAAGGGATGCTGCATGACTTTCGAGGCTAGGTTATAAAAGAATACAGCTTCTGCCAGTAAACCTCCTGGCAGTGTCTCCCGTCGCTCCTTTCCCCTCACCCATGCACAATCCTCTCAGATCAGCCGCTTTAGGAGTCCTGAGATAAGATGTAAGAGTTCTAACCACTTTGAAGCTGCCATGCTGAAGAGCACTCATGGAAAGGTCATAAACACAGATCAAGGGAGAGATGCTCTAGGACACCTAATTGTACCAGACTTCAACAAGTAAGCCTTCAGATGATTCTGTGTGCCTCCTTTATGGGCTTCCCTGGTGGCTCAGTGGTAAAGAATCTGCCTACAATGCAGGAAAGACAGGTGACTCAGGTTCAGTCCCTGTGTCAGGAAGATCCTCTGGAGGAGGAAATGGGAACTCACTCCAGTATTCTTGTCTGGAGAATCCCAACAACAGAGGAGCTTGGTGGGCTATAGTCCCTGTGGTCTCAGAGTTGGATACAACTGAAGTGACTATGAACACATTAGCTGTTGTATATCTCTCATTATACATCTCCTGACACCAGCCAGAGGATGAACCAACAAGTAAACCCTCAGATGAGTCCATCTGCCCCCTTTAGAGTCTTCCTGCCACAGACTATGACACTGTGGAGGACAGAAAAGCCATTCTACTGTGTCCTGTCTGAATTCCTGACCTAGACAATCTATGAAAATAACAGATGGCTTTTCTTTAAGGCACTAATTTTTGTGTAATTTATCAAACAGTTATGGTAACTGGAACACTTCCTCAATGCTATGTTATCAGCAAACCTAATTCTTCATGCAAACACACTCATTACATGCAGGAACCATATTTTGTATATTGCTACTTCTCACAACAATTTTTTACAAATCATTCTTACTTTACAGAAAATAAGAAAAAATAAGAAAAGCTAATAACTTGTTCACTGTCAGAGAAGGTTGGAACCCAGATTACAACTCAGATTCTCCTGACCATGATGCCCATCACCCTCTTTCCTTCCTTGCCTTACCCTAAAAGTCCACACTGCAGAAGAAATCGTTGAGAATAATGTCCCAACTATTGTTCTGGGCTTAGAAACACTAACCTCATTCACTTCTCCCTTTTTAACTAACCTCAAATTGAACTAATTTCATTGTCTTAAATCAAAGACAATGAATCATATCATTTATAGATAAACAGTATATTATAGTTATCCTAGATACGCTCAAGTAGAATATTATACAAATTAGGGAGTAACGTTAAAGTTGATTAATAGGAAATTATTTAGGTAGAAGAGACTTATTTTGAACAATATTTAAGGATGCCTGCTGTGTTTTGATATTAAGGGTTACAAATTACACTTTGACAAAAGTGCTCCTGTGAATTATAATTACATTCATTTACTTCAAAATGAATGTTTTCATTCAAAGAATTTTACTGCTCTCTCTGGGCATATTATTAATATGCATGTGCTCAAACAATATTCACAAACTTCCTGGTCCTAGAGACAGAAAAAAAGTGATCAGCTTTCCCCAGTCTGGGGTCGTTTTGAATGAATTTCTGCCCCCGTAAAGCAGCTCTTCTGGGAGTGGGCCATGTTGGCATCAGAAGCTGGATGTCAGAATACCCTTCTGTCTTGGTATCTTCAAAGGCAAAAGCATTGTATTTTTATTCCAATGGATCAAGCTTTAAAAAGAAGTCATCCTTATATTCTGGAGCCTTCAAGAGAAAGCTTTTCTTTGGCAGTGAATGAAAACAAAGGCAAAAGATGAAAGGAATCATCTTTTAAAGGAAATAAAAAGGCCTCTACAAAGCAGTGGATAAATGTAGAAAGTGGGGAAAAAAGTGCATTATATTTTGGTGAGACTGGAGAAATAGGAAAGCCCAATGGACCAACTGTCTTCCTTTACTATTATTAAAGTTTTGGGGGGAAAAATCACTTTTGAAGGTTCCATGAACAAAACTGACAGCCAGGAGCTTAAAATACTCACAGCCACAACATTTCCATTCTGTTGGGGTTCCAGAAGAACTCCTGTGGGCAAACTCTGCATGTGTAACAGACTGAACGCAAGGTGTCTATCTCAAGGCAACAGACACATCAGGAATAAGTTGGAAATCAGCCAATATTTGGGTTTTATATGATGTCAATCAACTGGTGGGGCTGATTTTTACAATAATTGGCCTATTTGGAAGCTGACTGAATGGTAGACTTGTATAAGTACGGTACTAAGGCGAAAGACAGAGAAGCATATAGAACCGGTAATGTTCAAAAATGTCAAGCAAAGCTATGGCCACACAAGAGGAACAGGCCAATATAAATGAACCAAGTCTAATCACATCTTCATTTGCAGACTGAAATCTATCCCAAACAGTACCTTCAGAGAACCCACCAAATCAACACCATGCCACAATTCTAGTAGCTGCCTTTAAAAATAAGATTGAAGCCACACTAGACATTTTCTTTTAAATTTTAGTTTCAGTTGTTCTCAGCAGCTCATTTTAAGAAACATCTGTCCAGTCTGGCTCTTGCAAAGATGTTCAAAAATGAATGTCCTCATTTGAATCCTAAGGGACTCTCCTAAGGGACAGATTAGTCCTTTGAAAGCAAGCAGACACTATCAAAACATTTACAATCCTTGAACTTCTTAATCAAGTTCCATGTACAATGCAGAATATGACCTAGTTTCATCCTTAATCAAAAAACGACTTTTGAGTGCTTCCCTGACACCTTCTAAGACATCATGCTGTCTTCATGTTAAGTACCAAAGTATTCAGTGACCAATCAGTTCAAAGGCAATCTTGGTCGAGCCTAAGATTACAGAGAATATTACAGAGAATATTCAAGATTGAACACAACTAACCTGGAATCTGAGTTTTTCTACAATTCATATGCACAAACCCACATATTAGATTTGTGTATGTAGGTGGAAAGTGAAAATTCTCCAAGTTCATGTCCACAACACAACCATCTCACAAATAATTAATACATAATCTAATTCTTGATGAAAGACATACAAATAGGTTTGGTTCAGTTCAGTTGAGTCGCTCAGTCATGTCCGACTCCTCGTGACCCCATGAATCGCAGCACGCTAGGCCTCCCTTGTCCATCACCAACTCCCAGAGTTCACTCAGACTCACACCCATCTAGTTGGTGATGCCATCCAGCCACCTCATCCTCTGTCATCCCCTTCTCCTATCGCCCCCAATCCCTCCCAGCATCAGAGTCTTTTCCAATGAGTCAACTCGTCGCATGAGGTGGCCAAAGTACTGGAGTTTCAGCTTTAGCATCAGTCCTTCCCAAGAAATCCCAGGGCTGATCTCCTTCAGAATGGACTGGTTGGAACTCCTTGCAGTCCCAGGGACTCTCAAGAGTCTTCTCCAACACCACAGTTCAAAAGCGTCAATTCTTTGGCGCTCAGCCTTCTTCACAGTCCAACTCTCACATCCATACATGACCACTGGAGGTTACTAAACACCTAATCCACTTCAGACACAACTGCACACATTGTCTACACATAATGTTTTTTGATTTTTACAAAAATTTTGTGAGGTGAGATGCAGCTTCATTTTGGAGATAAGTAAAAGGAGAGTCAAAGAAGTTAAAAACATGATCATGTTCATATTGTTAAAAATGGCATACCTAGGATCTAGAGCAAAGTTCTTTTGACTGAGAGGCTCAGGAACTCAGCCCTAACGAGCAGCCTAATCCTAATATAAGTAATAAATAGTACCAAAAGAAGGAAAAGATGAAATACTACCTGTCATTTACTGAAACCATATAGTAAAAAGAAAACCAAGATACGTTTTGATACATTTAAAAATAACTGCCTAAGGCATAAGCTAAATGTTGAAAGCTACCTATCAGGACTTTGACTTTATATTTTATCAAGTCAGAGAATCAAAAAAAAGTAGATCAGCCAGAGCAAACCACTAAAACTTTTAAACTTATCTATGAAGCTAATGTATAAGATACAGTATTTCCTTTGGGAGAGAAAAGCCTGTGTAAGATTGGTTTTTCACTCTGTTGATTGAAAAAAAAGTAAATTAAAGTTCTCTTGGGAGACTCCCAATGTCATTTCAAAGAACAAGAAACACCTTGGACACACTTCTGAAAGCAGCAAGTTGCTAGTCTACTCTAGAAATGTTCTATATATATTGTTTGTTAAATCAAATTCAGTCCTTGTATTTTACAAGTTTAAGGTAATATCTGGAACACCTGACAGAAAACATTATATACATAATCCACACACACATATTTATATATACACACACACACACACACACACACACACACACACACACAAATATATTGATTCCTACACTAGGTTTTAAAATATTTTCCTTTAATCCTTCCCAGTTTCTTACATTAAACATTGTCATGGCCTGTCTCAAAACTCTGCCAGAAACTTATGGAAGGATAGGGGAAAAAAAAGTCTTCAATTACAGCATTCCCAAAAGAAAACCAAGATGTATGCCCTTTACGGAAAGTTCAGTGAGGACAACACAAACCATATGTTCCAGGTATGTGGTGTGAGCCACACGGCCTGTGAGGCTGCCTGCACTCGGCACGCTTCACCTGAAGTGCCAACATCAACAGGCAACAATATTTACTGTGAGTCCAGTTACAGCCAAGGTCGACAGAAGGGTGGGCGCTGTGAGCCTCAGTCTAATTTTTTAATGTCAACCAAGAAAACTGACATTTGGGGGTACAATCTCACTATCCAAAGCAAATATGTGGGCTAGGGAAAAGTCAAACACCAAGTCCTGAATTGTACAAAATGAGAGGACCTTCAGTAATGCAGGAGCAGATACTTGGCTCTTCTTAGTGTACAAATCCCCTGAGAATGTTACACACACCAGTTTCTTTGTTTTGTAGATAGTGAAGTTGTTTAATAGTTGAGAGGCTTGGGCTGAAATCTTTGCTCTTTAATTAGCCATAGGTGTAACCTCTTGGAAGGCCAAAAAATAAGCAATTGAGGTATGTCACTTTTACTGTCTTTTGAAATTCTGGATGCCTGAAAAATTACGTCTCTGTAATAAAAAAAAAAAAAAAAAGGTTCACTATACAGTGACAATATGAGAATTTGTTGGTTTAAAAACTAGGATTTCATTTGTATAAATAAATCATCCTAATCCACTTTTGGTTCTAATAAATAAATTTATAATGCTACATAGTGTATCAAGGTTATATATGTAAGGGATAAATGCATTTTTAACTTTCCTTTATTTCCTTCTTATCCTTCTCTCTCCCTATAACCCATTATTCTCTTGGTAAATATTTTAATTCCACTCCTCTTGAACAATGGAGATGTTTAAGTCAGGCTAAAGCGACTCAGAATCAATCACCCTTACAAAAAGGAAATTTGCTGAAGTATAGTCCAGCACTCTTGCCTGGCAAATCCCATGGACGGAGGAGCCCGGTAGGCTGCAGTCCATGGGGTCGCTAAGAGTCAGATACAACTGAGCCACTTCACTTTCACTTTTCACTTTCATGCATTGGAGAAGGAAATGGCAACCCACTCCAGTGTTCTTGCCTGGAGAATCCCAGGAACGGAGGAACCTGGTGGGCTGCCGTCTATGGGGTCGCACAGAGTCCGACACGACTGAAGCAACTTAGCAGAAGCAGCAGCAAAAAGATTATAGTTCTAAGTTATGGCCAAAACATAACCAAAAAATGAGTGGCTAGGAAGATACAGGTAGAAACAGAGTATGAATAAGTCTGTATTTATTCTTTCCCTTTAGGCCTATTAGTTCATTTCCTTCTACCTGAAGACTTATTGGAGTGATCTGTGGAATAAAAGGGTGTGGGGAATCCTTATCTGGGCAAAATTTGTAAATTCTTCCCAAAATAATAACATTGAGCTATTTTCTCATATACATGACTTAGCAAATGTCTTAAAATATTTAAACCTAGAATAAATTCACCAGTTTATCAATGGGCTACTTTATTCAAGAGAGTACACAGCATATTCCTCAATAAAACAAAATGCCTCAAAGTGATGTTAAAATTAAAAATAACATAGTAATGAAGTGAAAGACAGGGAAGGAGAGAGCAAAAATCAGAGAGAAAAGACTGAGAAATATCAATTTTACAATGATGCTAGAAAAAATGTCTGGGACATGTCAAAAATTCTGACAAAAATTGTGAGCAATTAGTTGGTAAATATTTGATTTGGGTAAAATTTCTTTCTATACAAGTTTGAAGATGGAGAACCTGTTATTTAATTTCAATACTCAAAACACGACAAAGTACTTTGAATATACAGGTACCAAAGCTTTTTTTACAGTCGACAATTTTAATCTGCTCTCTTTAGCAGACTTGATAACAAGTAGAAAAATGAATTTGAATGCAATGTCTCCTTTCTCTTTCCATGTCAAGGGAGGCATTAATGAATCTTTAAAGGCATATCTTTAAGAACAACTGAAGGGAAATTACTAATCTTCTCTTAATGAAGAGTGCAGAGCAAAAAAACAATTTAGAAAATAAGTGAGGAAAAAAGATGTAAAAAATTAAACAACTTTTGATATAACCATTCCTCATAGCCTCAACCTCAAATATTCCCATGTAGAATATGTACTGTCTCATTTGATGTGAGAAGAACCCAGCAATAGTTGGACTAGAGGAGTAGTTTGGACAACAAGTATCCACCTTATTTCTCCCCAGACACGTTATTCTCCTGCTTCCAAGGATAATATTCCTGAGGGGAGAGTCTCGAGCACCATGTTCAGAATGACCGTGATGCAGTTTCATTTAGAGATAAAAGAAGTTATTATAATCAATTAATAGTGTCTGTCTTGAGCAAAGGAGGGAGAGAAAAGTGGCAGCTGTTTGAAAAGGAGAAAGAAATGAAAAAGCTGCTTCTAGTTAGTCAGAATTTTTATAAATTCTGGAATATCACAAATATTTTGGCATCTTCAGTTTTATAAGAATGCTACTGAATTTGAAGGCACTCTGCTTCAACATACTTTTGGTACAAACAGCATTCTAAACTATCTTTGAAGTTGTAAAATAGTAACCAGTTTCCAGGAGGCCAAACAATTTTTACTTCAGGATCTGCCAGTTTACTTAAAATAACCTGGTCATGACTTCTTTCGTATTTTTATTGTGGTATGATCAAATAGTCCTGTAATCTAATACTAACTTTCTACCAAAAGCAACTTTATGCAACTTTATTCATTCCATTCCCTACTAGCCCTATCTCATGCCAAGAACAGACTGGCTTAGGTTTCAAAATGAAAGCACGGAAACAGTGCCATTCAACTGATAATCATGTTGTTTCTTCCTATATACCTATTTCTTTCATTCTCTTGCATATCCCCTGAGCTCAAACTGAGGCATCTACTTAGTGGATTATTTCATGGTTCTCCCTTTGGAAGATTCAGACCCCATCGAATAGTATCTAAGAAGTCTCCTTTGTCTGCTTGATTACATTACACTTCTTCAAATTCTCAAACTGCTTTACATTCATTTATAAAGAAAATACAAGATTTTACTAGTACAGATGGGTAATGTTTAGTAACAGAAATACAATAGAACAAGGAATGAGAAGGTGAATTAACTGCCATAATAAACAACCCACAATCTCAATAAAACCCTGGCACAGTAAAATTTGTATTTCATTCATGTCACAGTCTAATGTAATTTGTAGGGAGGCTTTGCCCCATGTTGACATTCAGGAAACTCAGTTTCTTCCATCTGGTGGCTCCATCATCCTCTACTCCCCCTAAACCTTCCACTGGATCCTCTACCTCCAGCCAAAAGATGAGGGAACAAGGACAGCATGTCAAAGTCACCCTCCATTCTTAAACACTTAGCCTAGAGGTGGCACAACTCACTCCCACATAATTTCCAATCATATTCCATTAATCATGGTCCCACCGAAGTGCCAGGCAAATTGGGAAACTTGGTTTGGTGGCAAACTCATGAATCAGAGAACACATCAGTGAGCATAATAAATTCTACCATAAAAAGCTACTTTTAGCCATGAGCTTTGATTTCCAAAAATATGGTGCACTGATATTTGTCTTGTCAATCTCCAGGAACTTCTATGAGGGTCAAGTAAACAAGGGACAGAAACACTTTTTAAATTGTAAAGTGTTATGTAAATATACGGCACATTGAGTTCTAGCCATTCAAAAAAGATAATTTTCCAGGTTTCTCAGAATATTCCAATTTATAAATATATAAACATTTTAACAGGTTTTGAGTCTTCTCCTGAACCACATTTCCATGAAAAGTCATTTCTTTCCTATTCATAGTTTCACACTACCAATTAGCTTGCTTCTTTAACTTAAAGTCAACTTCCTTGTTGACAGCTGTTTTCAAAAAAGAAACCATTTTAATAGGTCTCAAGAGTTACCATAATCTTAATCAAAAAGACAAAAAAAGTTAAATCAAAATGCAAATGTCTGAGAGTCAATGAAGTTCACTACTCTAGTCTGGGTCGTGTCCACTCACCCATACCATGTTTAATAGGACAGTGATACAAATGTAGATTCAAAAGATTAGCAAAAGATGTGAAACTCATGTATACGGATGGCTGACTATACCACAACATTTTATATAAGGGACTTGAGCATCTTCTGATTTTGTATCCAAGAGGTCTCTGGAACCAATCCCTGTCAACAACCATTATAACACGTCACAGAACTTCACAGGAGCTTAAAGTAATCAAAATTACACATGCTAAGTCTATGATTGTTGTGCCATATGGTATTATGCTCTTGAAACTTTTGAGAAACTTACTCATGTCTTTTGCAACTAATGTTTCAATGTTAAGTGTCTCAGTCTCTTCCATTGCCTCCCAGTTCACCACATCTCTCACCCTTACTTTTCAGGCAGCAAATCCTGTTTATTTCCTAAAACCCTACTCAGCTGAAGAGCTGCTGCTGCTGCTGCTGCTAAGTCGTTTCAGTCGTGTCCGACTCTGTGCGACCCATAGACGGCAGCCCACCAGGCGCCCCTGTCCCTAGGATTCTCCAGGAAAGGACACTGGAGTGGGTTGCCATTTCCTCCTCCAATGCATGAAAGTGAAAAGTTAAAGTGAAGTCGCTCAGTTGTGTCCGACTCTTAGCGACCCCATGGACTGCAGCCTACCAGGTTCCTCCGTCCATTGGATTTTCCAGGCAAGAGTACTGGAGTGGGGTGCCATTGCCTTCTCCAGAAAACCTCAATCTTTTTGTCTCCTGTGGACCTAACAGAAACCCTCCCTCTGAGGACCATTCACTCTCCCCTCTCATGACAAACATATCCTTTTTCCTCCATGATCATCTTTCTAAGTCAAAACAGACTGGGCTACCAGGGAGAACGTGGGAAGAATCTGTGTCCTGCTTGCACACGGCAGAACATAGGCACTGCTTAAACAGTCACCATGTTACATCATTTCTCTAAATTCTTACTCTTCACAAGCACATTGCCAGGAGAGAGGAAACAAAAGTGGTTCATCTTCCCCAAGGAGCTCATACTCCGTGAGGGGCCCACATCAACCAATCATCCAGTGAAGGTGATAGAAGTCTGAGAAAACCCTCTGTGATTATGAGAAATTTGTATGCAGTTCAGGAAGCAATAGTTAGAACTGGACATGGAACAACAGACTGGTTCCAAATAGGAAAAGGAGTACGTCAAGGCTGTATATTGTCACCCTGTTTATTTAACTTATATGCAGAGTACATCATGAGAAACCCTGGGCTGGAAGAAGCACAAGCTGGAATCAAGATTGCCAGGAGAAATATCAATAGCCTCAGATATGCAGATGACACCACCCTTATGGCAGAAAGTGAAGAGGAACTCAAAAGCCTCCTGATGAAAGTGAAAGTGGAGAGTGAAAAAGTTGGCTTAAAGCTCAACATTCAGAAAACGAAGATCATGGCATCCGGTCCCATCACTTCATGGGAAATAGATGGGGAAACAGTGGAAACAGTGTCAGACTTTATTTTTCTGGGCTCCAAAATCACTGCAGATGGTGACTGCAGCCATGAAATTAAAAGACGCTTACTCCTTGGAAGGAAAGTTATGACCAACCTAGATAGCATATTCAAAAGCAGAGACATTACTCTGCCAACAAAGGTCCGTCTAGTCAAGGCTATGGTTTTTCCTGTGGTCATGTATGTATGTGAGAGTTGGACTGTGAAGAAGGCTGAGTGCTGAAGAATTGACGCTTTTGAACTGTGGTGTTGGAGAAGACTCTTGAGAGTCCCTGGGACTGCAAGGAGATCCAACCAGTCCATTCTGAAGGAGATCAGCCCTGGGATTTCTTTGGAAGGAATGATGCTAAAGCTGAAATTCCAGTACTTTGGCCACCTCATGCGAAGAGTTGACTCATTGGAAAAGACTCTGATGCTGGGAGGGATTGGGAGCAGAAGGAGAAGGGGACGACAGAGGATGAGATGGCTGGATGGCATCACTGACTCGATGGACATGAGTCTGAGTGAACTCCGGGAGTTGGTGATGGACAGGGAGGCCTGGCGTGCTGAGATTCATGGGGTCACAAAGAGTCGGAGACGACTGAGCAACTGACTTGAACTGAACTGAACATGTTAACTGAGCTAACTGAGCTGTTCTACAGAGCAGAGTTATGGAACTGCTTTACATACATTTATGTTAGTTGCTCTGAGAAGTCTCATGGTAAAAGCAAAACAAAATAGAAAAAGCAATTCCTCCACACACAACAAAACAAACAAATCAATTTGTGCTTCCTCCATACATGTATGTAGGGTGACATTTTCCTCCACAAACCTGTCAACAGGACCTAGGTTTTCCTAAACACCAAGTGGAGAAGTCCAGCTCTAGGACATAATAAGGTTTGAAGATCAAAAAGGAAGCAGATGCCTTAATAATTTAAAAGTAAATTTCTGCTTTTCAAAAGTATTTGAGATCACATCTTTCTAAGCACAATTCTCAGTATGCTTTTCGAAAGACAAGTTTGTTTAATTAATATTCTAGTGCTTGCACTACTTTTAAGTCTTATTTTAAATAATTATGCAAATCTCTGGATATTTTACCTAGACATGAAAAGATGATCTAACAATAGCAATGAAATTTATTTAAAATAGGGAATATACTTACAACATAGAGCTAATAAATGTTTAAAACTGTATGAAATAAAAAATTTTCTGGTAAAGACATAAAATATCTAAATTGACTCAAAAAGAAATGGGAAACCTAAATAGAAAATAGCCATGGGAGAGAAATGGAAAAGTTGTGATTTTTTTTTTTCTTTCTTTAGCAAAAGGAAGTGAAATCCACAGAGGTACCCAATTTAGAGAAGCCTCAAACCCCAAAGTAAATTCATACCAATAACATTCACACTAACAGCAACTTCCAGAGTAAAAGTCTGATGGAAAATCTGATTTGCAGTCAGTACCACCGAAACATAAATGTTCAGGGATTTGGTATTTTTCCTAGAAAAGCTGAATTAAGGAAAAAAATTTTATAGGTAGCATCTCAACACGCCCACTGGCAAAAGATAAAAATGCCAAAGAACAATACATTTTCTTCAGGATTAAAAACACTTGTTTCCTGCAGGTACCAAGATAAACTAATTCCTTTCACTTAGATATTTTTACATAAATTCAGAAAACAAAGTTCACAAACTTAAATCCAGATGTCTTTCTGAGCTGTGTATACTAAATATTGATGTTGGTAGTCTTCATACTAGCTTATGTTTTCGATGGTAGCCTTCAGAGTTGCTTAAACCTTAAAATAGACAGCCTTTGCATTGATTTCTTTCTCACTCTGAAGCCTGCTGACTTGAAATTGTAAGCTCTGCTAGGGCTTTTTTTTTTTTTTCCCACTACAACATGGAAGCACTCCTGCTAGGTTTTCATTAGTCCACCTGAAGGACAGTCATCTGTTGATACTCGGGGCTGCGAGTAGAAGAAGCCCCTACTCAAAGTGGTCTCAGTAAAAGGACGTTATCCTGCCTGAGGCAGAATAGTTTCCTCAGCATATCAGGGACACCCTCGCACACTCAGCCTCCCCCTGTCCATCTGTCCACTCCACCCACTCATTGTGCTGATGCACTCCTCCCATGCGGATGTGTGCGATAGTTCCCAACACCACGTACAGAAGGACATTCAGGGAACACCCCTCTCTTGTATCTTTCTCCTGTGAGTGAATAAACTCTTCTCAAAGATTCCCCAGGAACTACTCAATTTTTATTGGCCACAATCCAATTGCATGCCTGAGTTTAAGTGTAGCCGTTAGAAGGGAAAGTAAGACCACTGAATCAGATCAGATCAGATTAGATCAGATCAGTCGCTCAGTCGTGTCCGACTCTTTGCAACCCCATGAATCGCAGCACGCCAGGCCTCCCTGTCCATCACCAACTCCCAGAGTTCACTCAGACTCATGTCCATCGAGTCAGTGATGCCATCCAGCCATCTCATCCTCTGTCGTCCCCTTGTCCTTCTGCCCCAATCCCTCCCAGCATCAGAGTCTTTTCCAATGAGTCAACTCTTTTTTTTTTTTTTAAGCAAAGTATTTTTGTTCATTTCCTTATTTATTAATTACATGAAAAGGCATTTTATTAACATTTTAAGCAACTCTTTGCATGAGGTGGCCAAAGTCCTGGAGTTTCAGCTTTAGCATCATTCCTTCCAAAGAAATCCCAGGGCTGATCTCCTTCAGAATGGACTGGTTAGATCTCCTTGCAGTCCAAGGGACTCTCAGGAGTCTTCTCCAACACCACAGTTCAAAAGCATCAATTCTTCGGTGCTCAGCCTTCTTCATAGTCCAACTCTCACATACATACATGACCACAGGAAAAACCACAGCCTTGACTAGACGGACCTTTGTTGGCAAAGTAATGTTTCTGCTTTTGAATATGCTATCTAGGTTGGTCATAACTTTCCTTCCAAGGAGTAAGCGTCTTTTAATTTCATGGCTGCAGTCACCATCTGCAGTGATTT
The DNA here is from genome assembly GCF_029407905.1 of Bubalus kerabau. NCBI lineage: Eukaryota > Metazoa > Chordata > Mammalia > Artiodactyla > Bovidae > Bubalus > Bubalus kerabau. The sequence continues at coordinate 101,629,446 of NC_073627.1, read as the reverse complement.
TGGAGCCCAGAAAAATAAAGTCTGACACTGTTTCCACTGTTTCCCCATCTATTTCCCATGAAGTGATGGGACCGGATGCCATGATCTTCGTTTTCTGAATGTTGAGCTTTAAGCCAACTTTTTCACTCTCCACTTTCACTTTCATCAGGAGGCTTTTGAGTCCCTCTTCACTTTCTGCCATAAGGGTGTTGTCATCTGCATATCTGAGGTTATTGATATTTCTCCCGGCAATCTTGATTCCAGCTTGTGTTTCTTCCAGCCCAGGGTTTCTCATGATGTGCTCTGCATATAAGTTAAATAAACAGGGTGACAATATACAGCCTTGACGTACTCCTTTTCCTATTTGGAACCAGTCTGTTGTTCCATGTCCAGTTCTAACTGTTGCTTCCTGACCTGCATACAAATTTAAACCAGTAAGAGTCACCACATAGGACCCAGAATTCCCTGTCAGATATAGCCATTTATATTGGAATAAAATCTGGGTTCTGTTACCAGTAAGCAAAAATTAACTGTCTACCAGTTAGGTAACCAATGTCTGTCATATAGTCTATTCATATTCATCTGTGCTACCAAATATCCATTTACATTATAAAGAGTATTTCTTATTGGTAATTCAGTTGCATAAATGATTATAGATAACTCTGGATACATGACATACATTTTATTCAGTTTCTTACCTATAAATGAAACTATTATAAGTTGTATCTTATAGAATCACAAAATTCTAAGGTAGGAGATACTTGACATTTGATAAAGTGATCTGTGATAAATTAAACTATATTTTAAATTTATCAGCGATGCTTGCTACAAATGAGAATGTTCTGAATATCCATTTTTCTTAAAGTAGAAATAACTCTGCATAAACATGAAAGTGATGCATGAACAGTCATATATTATTTATTCTCTCATTATCTTGCTGGACATTTTACTCAAACACCTGTTCCAAACCAATATTCAGATTCGATCAAATGTTGTTGGTTCCTTAGTATACATGGGTTTTTCATTTGATCTCTTAAAAACACTCATACCACATCTGACCTAAGGAGTAAAAGTATAATCCAAGAAGCATTCAGCAAGTGACAGAAAGACGTTCAGGGGCAACAGAACTCAGCTGGAAGGTAGATTAAAGTCCATGCTTATGATAGGTTTTACAAGGTAACATCACAGCCCAGTGGAGAGAAAGAGACACGGGATGGAAAACCAAGAGATCTGGCCACAGCTATCCTTGTGCAACAGATTCACAGTGGTCAAGTCCTTTGCTCTCATCTTACAGGTAAGGTAATATCTTAAACACAATCCAACACTTTCCCATAATTCACTGATTTGTTCATTTAATTAACAAGCACTTACTCAACAACAACTTGTATGAAGAATGCATAAAATTCTAGGTGGTGGAGAAAAAGAAAGACACTCCTGACAACCCTGTAGTTGTGGGGTGTGTATATGTGGAGGAGGAAGGGGTAAACACCAAGTAATCAAAATGTGAAGTGCTGGGAATAAGATAAACACAATGATGGAGAAGATAGACCTATTTAGGATGGTGAAGGAAGACCCTACAGGAGAGGACTAATGAGAAAGACTGAATTAGGATGAACAGAGGAAGAAATCCAGGAACAGGGAAGACTGTGCATGAAGGTGGCAAGACAATCAAAATATAATGAGCGAAGGAGAGTTTGATACAAGATGAAGGCAGAGAAAAATATAGGAGCTGGACTACCCAGGGCCTTGTAAGCCATGATGAGTTTTTACTTTATTCCAAATTAAACAGAGAGCTGTTAACAATTTTATGAATCTAGTCAAATTTCTCCTGCTGCAGGTCCTGAGAACTATAAAATTTGTTCTCTTTTGAAAAATATATCTGCCAAATTTGTTATCAAACATTCAGCTGTAGTCAGAGGTGTACAAAAGAGTAAGGTACTCCTTTGGACTTCACAGTAATGGTTTCTTCATTTTCGTTTGTTCTCTCTTTCTTCTTAAAATCATATTAGTTAACCAAATGCTCTTGAAAGCATGAAAACAACATTAACATTTTCTGACCTACCAAAATTATATTTTTCTCCCACTCTATAAACACAGGCCTGTTTTCTAATAGTTGTTTGGCTGTTTTTTTTTTTTCCTTAGTACCCAGGAAATCATAACCTTGGAACTGGGATCAAAATTAAATAAAAGAGTTGATTGGGGGGGGGGGAGGAATGAGTCTCATTTCTGAGGACTGACTATACTTAGGAAAGAAAAAGGGGGAAAAGGATTTTTAAGGGTCCTTCATGTACCATTATTGGTTTAATAAGAAGAGAAATCTGGCAGTCCAATGAGATGAATCATGGGGCTCTTTAAATATAAACTAAAGCATTCTTGGAGAAGGCAATGGCACCCCACTCCAGTACTTTTGCCTAGAAAATCCCATGGACGGAGGAGCCTGGTAGGCTGCAGTCCATGGGGTAGCTAGAGTCGGACACGACTGAGCGACTTCACATTCACTTTTCACTTTCATGCATTGGAGAAGGAAATGGCAACCCAATGTTCTTGCCTGGAGAATCCCAGGGCCGGGGGAGCCTGGTGGGCTGCCATCTATGGGGTCACACAGAGTCGGACACGACTGAAGCGACTTAGCGGCAGCAGCAGCAGCACAGCATTCTTGGTGGGGTTTCCAGACTATACATCAGTTGTTGATTTTGGATGTTTAAAAGTTTCCTGTTTGTGTGTGTCCATTTGGGGCAGAAGGCACACAAATTTATAGACACAACAGTATTGATAGAGTAAATAACTAGAAGTACTTCTCAAGACTTTCTAACTGAACTTGTTGGTAAAGATGGAATATTATTGTCCCTTAATCTCCCATCCATTATCTTCAAGCACATAAACTATTCAATTACAGGCAACCATGGGTGGCTATAAACCTTTCAGTTCATGGACAGTATCAGTCACATTGTCCTTCAGTTTCTGCTGTGAGTGAATAATCATCATGTCCACAGGAAGCACTCAATACAAACTGCAAAAAATATATATATGAATGTAAGGCTTACACAGTTTTCCATTTAAGGCAAGCAGTTTTAAATACAACTCACACAAGCAACAAGGATCAAAGCTGATCATTTAATTATAAAAACTATAATTATAACAATACATTTAAAATAGCTACTATATATTCAACACCTACTGTATGTCAGATGTGTTATTCAGGGCTTTACTCAAGTTTCTAAGTAATTGCTCTAGAGCTTCTAAGAATGCATAACTTTTTGGAAACATAGATAAAACTCAGGGACCAGGAAGAGGAAGGATGAGAGGTGGGGAACAGTTAGAAATAGGAGCTGTAGTCACAGCGCAAGTTCCTGAGAAAGATCTATCAAACTGCTCAAATGCGCTAAGTATATCTCTTATGATCCATGAAACTATTGTAAAGGTGATGTGCATTTATCATTGAATAGCCAGATCTCAATATCACTCAGCCATTTTCCATTGAAAGTCTTCTCTATGGTTGCAGTCTACCAAGCTTTATTTAATGCTCCAGAAATCACAAAATAATTATTTTTATCATTGAACATAGACATGCTACCATGAGGTTATGTTCAATTGCATTCTGAGGGGATTGCATACCTCTGACCAAAGGACTCTGATGCTGGGAGGGATTAGGGGCAGGAGGAAAAGGGGACAACAGAGGATGAGATGGCTGGATGGCATCACTGATTCGATGGATGTGAGCCTGAGTGAACTCCGGGAGTTGGTGATGGACAGAGAAGCCCGGCGTGCTGCAATTCATGGGGTCGCAAGAGTCGGACACGACTGAGCGTCTGAACTGAACTGAACTGAACTGACCTCATGTTAAAACAGCCTGAAAACTAACCCCAGGGAAAGCATGCAGAAATATTCAGGACAATAGAAGAACCAGCTTTTTTGCAAGAAACTGGGTGGTTTGGTATCAGCTTGGTCACTTTGGTACAGTACCAAGCAATCCTACCCTTTGTTTTCTCTCCTTTCTCCCATCTTCAATATGCTCAGTAAACAGCTTGTCACTGCTCAATAACCACAGCAACCTTCTTCTTAGTCACCAAAGGTAGGAAGCTATGAAATCGCCAAGGGAAAGTGAAGCAGCCTCTGGAACTCTCCGAGTATCCAGAATGAAAAATGAAATTCACAATTAACCAAATACAGAATTACAAGGGCTGCAATCAAATGTATTAAACATCTCTGGGAAGTCATTTCCATATTTTCATTTTCTTGCCTGTAAGAGAGGATTATACAGTTCTGTTCATGAGCACATGATTCAGGCTGCCTCACTGGAGGCAGAGCACACCTCCCAGTCATAGAGTTGGCCACATGGAATATGACAAAACATAGACTAGATCTAAGCATTGGTTTTAAGTGAATGGTTCAGCCCAGTATCTTGCTTCCACTTGTTATCATAAGAATGGGAGATGCCAAATAAGGGCTGCTTCTTCGGTATGAGCCCCCAGATTAAAAGACAAACAAAGATCCACAAAAGCCAAGCCACCACTGCCATGTATAATGAGAATATAGAAAATGTCTTTGATTACAAACTACAGAGATTTAGAGGCAGATGGCTATGACGGTACACACATTATTGTCATCACCATGTCCAGTTGGTAAGACACTGTAATAGTCCCTTCATGGATGTTAGTTTTAAGTTAAAGAATGATGGAATATACATTTGGATTGGATATGATGACAGGATTAAGAGTAGGAGAGGAATAATCCCATGATGTGGACTTAGGTAATCTTAGGTAGAAGGATTAAATTGTGGGATAACTTATAAACATACATATTTCTCAAAATCTATTGAACATACTATTTATAGATGACTAATCTATCTTTATAGTTGCCTTATAGGATTTCATTACATTATTGACTTTTTTTTATCTGATACAATGAATGGCATTTGGTCATATTTCAAGAGTCAAAAAGGCTAAATCTAATAAAACTTAGCACTGATGTGAGGAGAAATTATGCTTCATTGGAAAGCATTCCTTACTTATAAGTGACTATTATATGGGAAATCCCAAACTCAAAATACTAACAAAAATATTATGAAACTAATAAGCATCACACCCAGACCAGCATCAGCATGTGTAACATTGGGAGTATACGCCAGACACTGAGCAAATCCTTCATGAGGAAGCAGCATCCATCTGAAGTTGCGAATCCTTTATTCTTTGTTAAAGGATGAATTTCGAATACTCTTTCACAATTTTTATCACAAACTCTACACCTTCGCATAACTTCTAAATAATGAAAAAATACAGAGCTGATGACCCCTTAAGTAAAATTCTAACAAGTAATGAAATTCAGAGGAACTGTATAATGACTCCTCATTTGAAACTGACTAGTTCAACTTTGTGCCTTCAAGACAGATGCTAAACAGTTGCTCTGGCTAGTTATCAAATAAATTTGATTTTTTGCAAGGACTTTGAACATATCCCTGACAAAAACATGAGGCTGACCAAGAAAATATCAAAACATTCCATATAATTAAAATAAAAAGATTAATTCCTCAAAGAATTTAAATATAGAGTCAATGTTCTCAATTAACCAGTTCTTTTCATTATAAGCATTTGGGGACATTATTTCCCATTACCCTTAAAAGCCAGAATCAAATACTATTAAATAGGCCATTTAGAGTACATTTAATAATATTGTTTTACAAAGGAAAAATGAACTAATTTTATTGGACACTTGAAAATAACCTTAAGAAAATTTATAGAAACTAAAACCAAGTGTTTCAGATTTATGATTCTATTTGGTTAAGTCAGCAAGTTTCATAAATATAATTTCATATTTTTGATATGAAAGCTTGCTATATTCCAAGCTGGAAGAAATGAGCTATTTTCTAAAATTTTACCCATCACAGCACTTCAGTGCAATCTTTACTGAAAACGAAGGCCAGTGCAACGGCACAAAACATTCACTCTCTGTGGTAATATTCTGTGTTATTAGAAGTATGTTTTACATTAAACTCTACAGAAAACAGAAGATTTACCTGTTATGATAAGAGGATAAACTGAAATGGTCATGTTGTCAATCCTAATTAATGCAGTGCTAAAGCTGAAGCTCCAATACTTTGGCCACCTGATGCAAACAGCCGACTCAATGGAAAAGACCCTGATTCTGGGAAAGATTGAGGGCAGGAGGAGAAGGGGACGACAGAGGAGGAGACGGTTGGATGGCATCACTGCCTCGATGGACATGAACTTGGGCAACCTCCGGGAGACAGTGAAGGACAGGGAGGCCTGGCATGCTGCAGTCCTTGGGGTCACAGAGTCAGACACAACTTAGCAAATGAACAACAAATTACTGTAACTATTTAAACAAGTCTATGAAAGAGATCCTTTCTGTTCTTCAAGTTATTGGCAGTGCATCTTTTTCAAAGGTCAGAAATGTTAGAAACAATTCTGAAATTTGTAACAGCTGAATCCTTTAAATATGGGCATGTAATAATAAATCAGTAATTTTTTTAAATTTTATTTTATTTAACTTTACAATATTGTGTTGGTTGTGCCATATATCAAAATGAATCTGCCACAGGTATACATGTGTTCCCCATCCTGAACCCTCGAGTAACAATATAATGCTTAGTAATGTTTCTTTTTAAAAATCCCTTATTATCCAATGTGCTATTTCAAATAGTTTGTTTTCCAGATTTCACTCACTTTTTTTTTATCACTGCATGTGACATTCTCCTAGTGTTTATTTTAATGGAAACCATGCAATTTTATCTTCATACCACAATATTACTTTCATTTAGGAAACTGCTGCCATCGGTAAAAATGCATCTAAATTATTATTTTCTGTATTGTAGTAAACTCTCAAATTCCACTTAGAAAAGAGGTCAGCAAAGAGGAATCAAAAGCAGCTTTTCTATTTCAGAACTTTCACAATCACCAAGCGATCATCATGAGGTACTTAAATTCATTTCTTCTATTGACTATCTCCCTCTGCAAAAAGTGTTATTCAATTACACAGTTCCATAGCACACTGGAGGTCAGTTGTTAATAGCAAAGATGTATTATGATGTGCTTTTATTATTTCTAAGGAGTGGGAAAAAATAATACACTCTAATACAGAGCTTCAGTCATAGTCAACGTTTTCATTCATTTGTTAAAAAAAAAAAAACAGGCAATTGAATCGAGAAGTACAGAGAAGGCTGGGGCAGGAGACTTTTTTCATGGGTTGTAATTAGAGAAAAGTCCTTATTTTTAACATCACTAAATAGTAAACACCAAAACAAAAACCGAAGTTGCATTAAATCTGACATACCACTTTCAAATCAACCTTTGCTCAGTGTTTGAGTTGCTAGAACACTAATCATGTTTATTTGAGGTGTCTCAATCTTGTAAATACCATTGCCTTTTGGTCTGTCAATGATTTAATCTAAATTGAAAATAAGAAACACACAAGGCGGGGATTTTTAGTGAAGGTAAAACTTTTCTTTGTACCATAATTTAAGAAAAAGAAGGAATAAGAATCATCTTAGTCACCTGGGGTAAAACAAAGGTAAAAATGTGCTATTTTACCTTTCCCAGCCTGGAAAGGTAAAATAGCACATTTAAAATGTTAACTCAATTACTATAGTGAGAGAAAATAATTGTATCTATGTTCAAGAATGATAATTTCCCAAAGATCCCTAAGTCTGCTATATACTGTTCTTCCTTTTTATCCTAATTCTCATAATATCCATTCCCTCCCTCCAAAGTATTTTAGCCTACCTGAATGCTCTATGTGTTTATTACTGTCATCCCTAGGAATAAGGTATTTCATAAAGTGATCAAACCCGTCAATCCTATATGAAATCAACCCTGAATATTCATTGGAAGGATAGATACTGAAGCTGAATTCCAATACTTTGTCCACCTGATGCAAAGAGCTGACTCACTGGAAAAGACCCTGATGCTGGGAAAGACTGAGGGCAGGAAGAGAAGGGGGCGACAGAGAATGAGATGGTTGGATGACATCAAAGACTCAATGGACATGAGTTTGAGCAAACTCCAGGAGATAGTGAAGGACAGGGAAGACTGGCATGCTGAAGTTCATGAGATGGCAAAGAGTTGGACATGACTGAGCAAGTGAACAACAACAATTCAACATAGAAGCAATATTTTTTTCAATAAACTATATGTATTTCCATACTTGATTCTAATTAATGATCTTTAATGTATTAAATGCATCTCTGTTTTTGAACCGATAGTATGTATGTGTATGTATGTATGTGTGCTCAGTCGCTCAGGCGTGTCTGACTCTTTGCCACCCCATGGATTGTAGCCCGCCAGACTCCTCTGTCCACGGGATTTCCCGGGCAAGATACCTGAGTGGGTTGCCATTTCCTCCTCCAGGGGATCTTCCAAACCCTGGGATCCAACCCACATCTCTTGTGTCTCCCGCACAGGCATGCAGATTCTTTACCACTACGGCACCGGAAAAGCCCTAAGGTTTATTTATACCCTGTTTTAGTAAATTAGTTTACTCATTTGGCTTTAGACCTGAGGGAAGGTCCTGGCAGGCCACTTTTTTCCTTCTCTTATGAGCTCTCTCCCTTCTTTTGTACAGTTTTAGTTCACTCTGCTATTTTTCACAGGTTTTGTTACTATCTATTTTGTAGTTTTTCATTTCCCTGTCAGTCTGTGACTTGTTTTTTCTGAGATCTGTCATGGGTCAGGAGTTTGTCTAAGTTTATGCAGGTCAATGTGACTGCCAAATAAATCAGCATTTTAGAGCTGTATGTGAAGTCAATGAAAACAGGCTCTGAGTGAGGCTTAAGGGCCTTAACTTTTAATGAAGTACTTTCTTTATTTATTTGTACCACCTCTGCTTTTCAGAGGACTTTTTTGCTATTGCTATATCTTGTTTCTCAATTGGATTAGCCTAGCTGAAGCTCATCTATTCATTCAACAAACAGTTAGCATTACTTACTACACTGTGAGTGAGTGAAGTCGCTCAGTCATGTCTGACTCTGCGACCCCATGGACTGTAGCCTGCCAGGCTCCTCTGTCCATGGAACTCTCCAGGCCAGAATACTGGAGTGGGTAGCCATTCCCTCCTCCAGGGGATCTTCCCAACCTAGGGATCAAACCCAGGTGTCCTGCACTGCAGGCGGATTCTTTCCTGACTGAGCCACCAGGGAAGCCCTACTTACTACATTAGGCCATGAGCATAAGTAAATAATTTCCTTCACTTCACAATGTTCCAGCTTAAGATGGAAGGAAGGGAGGAAGAGGGAAGGAAAGGAGAGAAAGAAAGGAGAAAGAGAGGAAGAAAAGGACATTTGGAGAATTTATTACAGAAATTTATACAGTATAGGAACAGAAGAGGTTCTTTATGGGAAGGCATCATAAAAAAGGGGCATTTGAAGGCAAAAGGTAGAAAGAACATTTCAGGCAGATTCAACAGCGCTGAGTCAGATTCAACAATACTGACTGGAGAAATTTTTAACCTTTATAAATGTAATCTACAATTATTTGGAGAACTTTAAGTAGTTCAACGCAATTGGAATGGGAGTGTAAGTGTGTGTCATCAAACAAACCACATAAGAGCTGGTCAGAGACCGCACCATAAGAGAAATATTTTGGTGATGATACCAATCGTGATTTTGAAAAACACTTTAGACCTCCTCCCCAGACCAAATATGCAGCATGGTGATATACTGACTCTTCTTTAACGAGATCAGCCGAAAAGGGAAGAAAAATAATAAAGTCTAGAGGCCTAGATGCTTAAATATTTCTTTTTTGTTGAATACATACTTACGATACTGCATAAAAAGGATTCTGCTTTGAGTTTATGAGCTGAGGATGAATGAACACTTTCAGATTCAGAATCCTATGTGTATTCTACTTCTCCCTTAAATAATCTACTCCACTCCTTCATTCTCCTTCAGTTCAACTCTTCTTAATGTCATCAGTGTTCCCGAAGTCACCAAATTCAATACACAATTTCCAGACCTTTCAGTAGATTCTCAGAGCATCTTTCCTCCAAATATCAATGCCTCTGGTCTCTAAAACACACTGCTCCCTGAATGTTCTCCTTTTTCTATAGTTATCTTTCTCCTTTCCCCCTTTGACCTCACCTGCTGTACTCATCCTCTATGAATAAAGAGTTCCCAGGGGTTGTCTCTTAAATTCTCAGTCTTTGTTTATTCTCTCCTTTGGTGATATTGCCTATTCTCATTTATAACTTCAAGGGATTAACTTCAGCCCATAGCTCTTTTCTCATATGGAGGTTCATATATCTAGCTGCTTACTTAATTTTGCCACTGGGTTATTCAACGTCAGGTCAAATACAATATGTCCCAAACCAAGCTCTTGATTCTCCATTCACCCCAAACAAGTCCTCCTTCCTGCTAGTGCTTCATATCTCAATAAATACTACCATCACCCAAGCAGGTGCTCACAAGAGAGATCTGGGAGTCACCCTTAACTTCTCTTTTGTTTCATATCTCTCAGTATTTCGGGCATCTATCCACTTGTCTCCAATTCCACTGCCACCACCAGAGAAGAAGTCACCATTCTCTGACTCTGATCAACGGTATTCCCACCGATAAACAAAGAGTTCTCAGAGCAATCTTTCTGCCCTCACTATTTGTCACAAGTCATAACTAAATAAAATCCATGGAAAGAAAATGATGACCAACCTAGACAGCATATTAAAAAGCAGAGACATTACTTTGCCAACAAAGGTCCATCTAGTCAAGGCTATGGTTTTTCCAGTGGTCATGTATGGATGTGAGAGTTGGACTGTGAAGAAGGCTGAGCGCTAAAGAATTGATGCTTTTGAACTGTGGTGTTGGAGAAGACTCTTGAGAGTCCCTTGGACTGCAAGAGATCCAACCAGTCCATCCTAAAGATCAGTCCTGGGTGTTCATTAGAAGGACTGATGTTGAAGCTGAAACTCCAATACTTTGGCCACCTGATGCGAAGAGCTGACTTATCTGAAAAGACCCAGATGCTGGGAAAGATTGAGGGCAGGAGGAGAAGGGGATGACAGAGGATGAGATGGTTGGATGGCATCACCAACTCGATGGACATGGAATTGGGTGGACTCCAGGAGTTGGTGATGGACAGGGAAGCCTGGCGTGCTGCGGTTCATGGGGTTGCAAAGAGTAGGACATGACTGAGCAACTGAACCGAACTGAACTCATACCAATGCCTCTCATAACACCTTCTGATTTTCAATTAAGTTGTGAAAAGGCTCAGCCTCTGACCTCTCATGCATCCCCAAAACTGTTAAGTCCATATTCTTCGTGCAAGTAAATTATCAATACATCAGTTCTCCTAATAGGTATAATCACTTTTCTAAAACTATTCTGAAACAAAAGTATCTTTTCATCTTAAAACAAGTATGAACAGAATACCTATAAGAAACAAACTCTTAACTGTTAAAATATAAACTAATCATATTTTTGAATTTTAAATTATTTCTGATTATAAGAGGTGATTTTTCCATTCTGGAATCAGCATTTGTTTCAACATTACATAAAATAAGCAACAACAAAGAGAGATATACAAGATATATCTGCTTTCCAGGTTAGAAAGAAATTAAGCACATATTATATAGAGAATATAGAATTATAATTTATCAGATTCATGCAAGAGTTTTAAAGGGAGTATATTTATGTCTAGATAGAAAATGCTTTATAATTCTGTGTCACATGTTAATGTTTATTGGATATAACTGCAGCCACAGTAAACTATGCATGATAGAACATTACAATTCTCTAAGAATTTATTTCGGTAATGACATAAAGGACTCATTTGTTTGCTATATTTTTCCACAAGCAGAGTTGTCTGAAAGCTATGTCAACAATAATTTAAAAAAAAAAAAAAAAAAAAGCTAACTCTAATTAGGAGCATGCAGGGAGCATTATACCCATATACCAGGCATTCTTTAAACCTCTTTTGCTTCCTTACTATTGCTATCATATCAATCAGAAAAAGCAAGAACCTGGATTCTTCCAAAGACCTGCCAGACTCAGTTTATCCAAGACAAGAGAAAATAAGCCAGTTATGAATTGCATTTCATAATGCAATTATGAAAAAAAAAAGGGAAGAAAGAAAGAAAAGAAACCCTCATAGTATTGAAGGAGTTTTGATAAATACAAGCTTACCACAGAAGTTTCTCTAAAATCAGATAGAACAGGACTAACAAGGAGGTTTGAAATGCACTCCAAGGTAAAACAGCTTCTTACTGCCTTACCTTTTCCTTTGTTTAGTCTGATTCTAGTGTTATTGTAATTATCGGATTAGTGATTCATTTTAAAAGCCAACTTTCAGACTTGAAATAGCTGTTAAAACAGCTCATATTTCAGCACCTGAAGACAAGTATTCATGGTTCTGCCAATTCACTAGAAGCCTTCTAAGTCGGCATCTTCTCTCCCTCCCTCCTTCCCTCCGCCCTGAGGCAGCTTTGAAGTTTTAAAAGAGCTTCATATATTTAGGAAACAGAGTGATTATCCAGAGGCTCATGAATCTTGAGTAAGAAGAAAAAGTGCTCACCTCAGAAACACTGCGGCACAAGACTAAAGATACGTGGGCACACGCGAGGCAGGAAGGGCTATCAGAGCCCTTTGATGGAAATCCACAGTTGCAGAAAGGTACCCAAGCAAAACACAACCAACAACAAAAGTTAACTGCCGGAGACAGGATTGTCTGCATAATGGATTGCTTCTGCGCGGTGGTTTACCGGCCAGGGTTAATTAGCCTCAGCCAGGCTGGGACTGCTGTCTGCTGCCACCGAAATGCGTCTCACAGCAACTCTGTCCACAGGTTACTGTTACCCTCTAGTGCCCCTGTGCCCGCCGTCGGAGTCTGTCAACACCACAGAAAAAGAGGTGAGTGAAGAACTGAAGAGGTAGTTCTCATGGGATCAAGCCGAAAAGCATTGAGTTTTACTGTTAGCAAGGGATCAGCTTCAATCAATTAATGATTTAATTACCTAGACTAATTAAGATAATGAACAACAGCAAACCTACAATCAATTAGCTTTGTCCAAACTTTCTATTTTGAGGCTAGGGCCTTAAGGACAACACTCTTTTTCTTAGTTGCTACAGTAAAATCCATGGAGCTATTACAAAACAAATCAAGGGGGTATAATCCTATACAATTTTAAGCAAAAATGTAAGGTCCTACAACTGATTCTTGGCAACAAAAGGTTTTGAAAAGGTGTTGCCTGAATAGGTAGTGTGTATTTAACACTGTGTCAGAATTGCAGGTTTTAAATGAATTACACCTCTCTAAAGCAAGCAATAGGCCAAAGACAGAAGTACATCCGTTTGGCTACCCTGTTTCTGTGATTTGAGTTACTTCAAAGCAAGCATGTAAGAATATAAAGCCTTTCAAAATCTATGAGAAAATAGCAGTGTTCCTTGATTACACTGTTCTTGGGAAATACCACTCCTTACTTAGTATAGCCTTACTTCGTAAGAAAAAAGCACAGCCAAGAAGCAAACAGTAAAAATGAGGGGACACAACCATAGAAACAAGAGCGGTCAAAGTTCTAGACATTCTTCTCCACCTTCTAATTCTACTTTCAAATTTAAGGCTTTATGGTCTCATTCCCACTGTAATTCAACAGGTGTTCCTCAAAAAGAAAAAGGACCTTATACTATCGTGTTTAATCATGGTCACTACTATAGCGTGATCAATTATTATTATCTAAAATGAAACATTTTAAGTAACTCTTCCCCAGCAAAACCACTTGCCATGCAGATCATATTACCATAACTGGTCCCACTCACATCATCCCTAAGTTTATCTACACTGGTTGTGCATTTTCTCTTCCAGAACAAAATCAAGTTATAGAGTAGGTTTCCTTGTACCGTATTTTATAATTATTAATGCATTATGCTTACAGAGGAAGTTCAAACTTACTCAAGGATGAAAGGTACTTAGATATTACACCTAAGCCAGCACTGCACCAAGCAAGAGAACTGGTTGAGTTTCCAAAAGCCTTCTGAGGTAACTCTGAAATGAAGAGGGGATCCCAACCCAACATAATGGATGCTCTGTATGAATTTTACATCTGTTCTTTAATCAGCCAAGCAGTTATTGAGAGCCTACAGAGTGTCAGGCAATGTGCAAATACTCCCAGAACAGAGAAGAAGGCATCTAGACATCAACAGGAGGGTATGTGTACATAAAAAAATACAGGAATCACAAATAAAACAGAATGTGTCTAGCATTATAAGTAAGTAGATGCATGAAGGAAGCACAGAATAGGGTTTCTTTAAATTCAGTAAAGATGGGGCAAATGATGCCTAACAGAGCATGGCACAGCAATGAAGTCTGTGGTCTCTGAAGTCAAATTATCTAGGTATGATTCACAACTTCACCACTTAATATAAACAACAACTTACTAAGGACAAGTAACTTAACCTTTCTAATCTGTGATTTACCCTAACATATAGCTGAGGATAATAAAGGTTTTTAAAGCACACAAGTGTTGGAATGATTAAATGAGATAATTCTCATGCAGCACAGTGCATGCACATTCTACCTGCTAAATACATTTTAGCTCTTTCTAATGCAATACTAAAGTCATTGCTGTGTGTGTGTGTGTGTGTGTGTGTGTGTATGATTTTTTCAGGGGGAGGGGGACAATAGAGGGCATTATGTGCCCCTGGCAATGAGTTTCCAAACCACCCTTTGCAGGAAAGCACATCTTTGAAAGTCCTGGTGCCCCCAAATATTCTTGGCCAAGTATGTAAATAGCTCATGGTCATTATGAATTAGAATCTAAGAGCTAAATCAAGAGAATATCAATATTATATCTCATTTCTTATCATAAATGTGTTTTATTTTTTTTTTTAATTTTATTTTATTTTTAAACTTTACATAACTGTATTAGTTTTAAAATCAGAGTTAACATTTATTCCTGTAAATGAAAGTGAAAGTTGCTCAGTCATGTCCGACTCTTTGCAACCCCATGGACTATACAGTCCATGGAATTCTCCAGGCCAGAATACTGGAGTCGGTAGCCTTTCCATTCTCCAGGGGATCTTCCCAACCCAGAGATCTAACCCAGGTCTCCCACATTGCAGGTGGATTCTTTACCAGCTGAGCCACAAGGGAAGCCCAAGAATACTGGAATGGGTAGCCTATCCCTTCTCCAGCGGATCTTCCTGATCCAGGAATCGAACCTGGTCTCCTGCGTTGCAGGAGGATTCTTTACCAACTGAGCTATCAGGGAGGCACAAATAAAATCTACTAAACATTGTGGAGAAGTATTTTATTAAAAACACTTTATTTCTAGAGGACCCTTCCAGTTATTAGATGGGGTACTCCTCAGTTAGATCTTTTTTTTTTTTTTCTTAAAGGCTTTATTTATTGCAGCTTTATTTGTGAAAGACCTCCTAACACTTGATGATCATGGAATTATTCTCAGATTCTCCATCAACTGAAAAGGGTTAAGACAGAAATGAAAATTCATCTTGGTAAGCATTTTGATCATTAAAGCACGTAGCTTAAAAAAAGCATTTTTAGTTAGTTCAGAGAAATGTTTTAAAACCCCATGTGTTCTTATGCAATTTATACTTGATGTGGAAATGTCTTTATTTTAATGTGAAATATCTGTTGCCCAATTCATAATGATTTTAATGTTGTTTCACTCTTTAACTCAACATAATTGTTGTTAAATATTGAGATAAAACATTGTAAGAACTCACTATCAATATATATAATAATATATTTCATCAACAATATAAAATAATTGGTGATTAAGGAAGCTCATTTCATTCTAGTGTTAGTTTATTCAAACATAGAATCACACTATATAACTAACAAGTACTCCTTTTAATCAAACATATAATTATTAAAATACTTCTGAGGGATATAATTGGCATATTAATAATATATTTCTATCATGACTACTTAAAACCAAAGCAGAATGAGCACTGTCTTAAGAACTTTGACCTCACTGAATACCGCCAGGTGCTGAGCGATCTTTCCATTCAGATCTACCAGCAGCTCATTAAAATCGCCGAGGGCCTCTTGCAGCCTATGATAGTGTCGGCCATGTTGGAGAACGAGAGCATTCAGGGTCTGTCCGGGGTGAAGCCCACGGGCTACCGGAAGCGCACCTCCAGCATGCCGGAAGGAGACAACTCGTACTGCCTGGAAGCCATCATCCGCCAGATGAACTCCTTCCACACGGTTATGTGCGACCAGGGCCTGGACCCCGAGATCATCCTGCAGGTGTTCAGACAGCTCTTCTACATGATCAATGCGGTGACGCTCAACAACCTGCTTCTGCGGAAGGACGTCTGCTCCTGGAGCACAGGCATGCAGCTCAGGTACAACATTAGTCAGCTGGAGGAATGGCTTCGGGGAAGAAACCTGCACCAGAGCGGAGCTGTTGAGACCATGGAACCCCTGATTCAGGCTGCCCAGCTCCTGCAGTTAAAGAAGAAAAGCCCCGAGGATGCTGAGGCCATCTGCTCCCTGTGCACCGCCCTCAGCACCCAGCAGATTGTCAAAATTTTGAACCTTTATACCCCTCTGAATGAATTTGAAGAACGGGTGACAGTGGCTTTTATACGAACAATCCAGGCACAACTGCAAGATCGGAATGACCCTCAGCAGCTGCTATTAGACTTCAAGCACATGTTTCCCGTTTTGTTCCCGTTTAATCCATCTTCTCTGACCTTTGAAGTGCACCTTTAAAAAGGTTTTGGTTTAATCTGCATACACTAACTCTCGCCTTGAAATTAAATCCTTAAGAGAAACAAGTAATTTGAAGCATAATCTTATACTACCTAAATATAATTACTTAACCATGCCAAGTAAAAATAATGAGACCCCTAGAAAGCTGATTTACCCAAAATACAATGATCACGTGTTTCCAAGCATTAATTCCCAACCCTGACTGCACAAGAGGACCACCTGGGGAGCTTTTGCAAACCCATTAACCCAGGCCCCATCCAAAGAAACTGATTCAATTGGTTGGGAGTGGGGCCCAGACATCTGTGTTTTTTGTTATTTTTGAAAGTCCCCAGAACCACTGCACCAGAGACTGATTAAAATTTACTTTTTACCAGTCCGTAAATGTTTATAGCAGCTTTATTCATAATCACTAAATATTTGAAACAACCCAGATGTCCTTCTACTGGTAAATGGATAAACAAACTGTGTATATATACAATGCAACACCATTGAAGCAATACTCTATTGATTCATGCAACAAATATGGATGGATCTTAAGAGCATTTTGCTAAATGAAAACATGCTGAACCCAAAAGGCTACATAGCAAGGTGCTGGGAAGGAATTTCTGGGGTAAAGCAACTGCTATGTAATTGGAGCAGTCTATATGCAACCTATGCATCTGTCAAAACTCATGGAACTATATACCACAAAGAATGGATTTACTGTACATAAATTTCTAAAAAAATCAACCAGGAAGTCGGGGGAAGACGGAATGTAGACTATGACAAATCAATCTAAACTGCCTCACAAATGTATCACATAACTAGACTGGAGAGAAGGAAAAAGCTGTCCTAAGTAATTGGGGAAAAACAGTGTTTTGACTGGATACTAGAAGACTAAACATAGCCTATAATAATGGCATTTTGTGTTATCAATAAAAAAGTCATTACTAATAAAAGGTTTATATTTTTTCATTTCTATAGCAAAATTTTGATTTATTCTTTATTGATTATGTAGCTATATTTAATAACAAACAACATAAGGTATTCTTAAAATCTGAAAGTTTTTTTGCAAAAATCTTTACAGGTATTATTTTAACCACCGTTTGTCTTTTTATCTTTTATTTTAGAAGGGTGCTAGACAGCATGGGGATGAAAGGTTCCTTGAAAGTGTGAAAGGGACAGAGACTGCTTCATAGATCCAGAACCACAGACTGACAAAGACCGGGGCAAAGTGAGCTGAAAATGCAGTTCCAGCAGCAATCAACTTATTTAATCAGATAGCTGAACCTCTAGCTAAGAGGCATTTTATTCCACTGTATTAGATTTTTATGTTAGCAAAATCTGAATATACAGAAACAATATTGATTCCTAAGTATGTCAGAAATGTCAGAATAAATAAATCCATTCTTAGACACCTATGAGAATGTGTGTCTTTGTTCAGTTAGAAAATAGGATTTGAGAGAATTAAAAAAGTTAAAGATTTGACGGAAAAAATCCTCACAACTCCTCCTGCATTACTACTAATCCAGTGCTAGAATTCCAGGTTCATACAAACAACTGATTTTAAACTCTGGTGTCTGGTTTGTTTCTAAACTGAGTCCCCATCTTGCCCACCTAAAAACCTTTATCCACTGCCTCAGCCTAGAGGACTATGGTGACAATTGCCGAAGCCTTCCCTGTGAGGTCCATAGTAACTCCAGTGCAAACTTTGCATCAGACAATCCATCAGAAAGCTACAACTAACAGTATCCTGGGAAATTTACACTGGCCATAATAATGAGTGCTTGGCCCTATGCCTACAGCTAAGGAAATATGAGTGGTCAGGGAAAAAATGGGCCACAAACCTAAAGAGATGGTCTACATAATCCATTTTTTTCCAAGATCTTGCTCTATATGAGTAGAAATCCATAACTTTAGGAGAGGATTTTTGTGCCCAAGTTATTACTGTCATCAGGAGCAATCACCGATTTTCCATACTGTAACCAGAGTAATCCTCATAAGACCTAAATATAATCATCTCCACCTTCTTCCTCTAATAGCTTATCATTTTCCTTTGCTGCAGTCCCCATTTTTCTGTCCTTTCCAGACACTAATCATACTCCCTTGGCCTCAGGGCCTTGGCACAAGCTCTTTTTCCTGCTTGCAGGCTCTCAACATCTCAGTAGGATCTTAACTCACTAATGTGTCCAGGGAACCTGAATTCCCAACTAGGTTGATTCTCCTCCTTACACACTCTCTGTACCAGATGTCTCTTAGAAGCCCTTGTTCATTTATTCCCCTTGCATTTTCTAGAACATGCCAAGCAAGCTCCTGCCCTAGTCTCTTTGAACTGAATTGGCTCCCAGCCTAGAATACTAACCCCTTCCATGATTAATTTGCCACTCTCTTTCAAAACTATTTAACTGGCCCCTTCTCAATCGAGTTTACCTTGACCTGACCACTCAATTATAACAGTATCTGAATCCCCCTCCTACACACACACACACACACACACACACACACACACAGAGTCTTGATTCTTCTACTCTGGGCTTTGCACAATTTTGAGCCCCCTAGAAGGTGCCCTTCATGATGCAGGATTCTGTTGTTTTGGTCACTAAACAGTGTATCCCAGAAACCTAGCACAGGAATCTCGCTGGAATGAATGAACTGCTTAAGGACCATGCATGCAAAACATTCAGAAAGCAGAAAGGGAGGAAGCTCAGACTTCAAGACCTGAACAACATTTGTCAATTCCAACGTGAGAGCAAAAAAAAAGAAAAAAAAAAAAAGATTTCTGGAAGAAAATAGCTTTGTGTAAATTTAAGGTAATAAATTGGATGGTATTGACAAATAAGCACGAGAGAGAGAAGCAAATCCTGCTGCTATATCTACCAATTATGAGCCCCTAATCATTACCAGGTACCTCACCACATTATCACAGCTAAGCCCCATGAAACAAGTGTAGGATACGGTTCTTATCCTTGTTTTACAGAAGAAAAATCTAAGATTAGACCAGAAGCTACAGTGGGGCATGGGTTCATCTTGTTTATTACCACATCCCCAGCAACTTGCAACCTGCTGGCAGGTAGCAGAGGAATATATGTTAACTGAACAAAAAACTATGCTCAGAGAGATTAATATACTTCCCCAGGATCACCCACCTAGTAAACAGCAAAAGGCAGGCTCCAAAGCCATATATTTTTTATTTAGAAGCTAATGCCGTTCCACTATACCATATTTCTTCAGAATGAAATTGTAAAACATATACGGACCTACAAAAATGCAGCAGTCTGGCCAACTATATACCACCGTAATTCTTCAGGGCATTTCAATATAACAGAAGGAAATAGAAAAATCAATATTCCTAGTGAGTGTCACTCCAATGATCAAGCAACAATCACACTTCATTGGATCTGTTTAATATGAAGAAGGGCAAGGTACATTCTAGAAAGAATTCCATCAAAATTGATAAAGCAAATCTTCCAGCACCACATCCCTAGTCTTCCTACAAAGAGAAAGTCATTTTCACAGAAATATCGTATTACCCAGACAGGACTGTATGAGTAAACTCGTCTGCCTCCACCCAGCTGCTCACTTGGGCAGTGTCCTCTGAGCATTGGCCTTTGAAATGCTAATTCACTGGCTGAACAACTGCTCAACTGCTCTTTAGCCTTAAACATTCAGAGGCAGCACACTGGGTAGCCAGAGCAGCCCCTGAGGGAAAAAAGAGCTCCAGCAACCAGCCTGGCTTGACTCCAGGGGATGGATGAAATCAGGAGGAGGGCACGGGGGCCCCTCTCTCCAGCCCCCAGCAATGAGGGACCACCTGAGGTCCTTAAACCTGGCCTCCTTAGAATGTACAAAACTGGGGACCAGAGGATTGAAATGAATAATTCATCGTCCTCAATTCACATTCACCAGAAGTATCTATATAATTGCAGTTAAAGGACTTTAAATTTGCCCTTCTGCTTTATATTTCAGTGTGAGATACCTGGTAATGGAATCCATTCTCTAATTCACTTTCCACAAACAGAATCAGCCCAAATGTTTGCAGCTGATGCTTTGCTATTTTAACCACTTTCTGGAAGTTTTTGCTTTTTAACCATTTTCTACTATTGTTAACCACTGAAAGGGCTGGAAAATCTTGGGATTTAGAAATTCTCATTTCTATTTTACAAAAGTCTATGGAGACTCAACACAGAGATCGAAAACCCCTGACCCCGGACCAGATCCATCCCCATTTCCTTTGGCCTCTATGTTATTGGTACTTAATTATTTTTAATTTAAATGCGTGAAAAGTAGGGCTGCTACTACTGCTGCTAAGTCACTTCAGTCATGTCCGACTCTGTGCGACCCCATAGATGGCAGCCCACCAGGCTCCCCTGTCCCTAGGATTCTCCAGGCAAGAACACTGGGGTGGGTTGCCATTTCCTTCTCCAATGCATGAGTGAAAAGTGAAAAGTCAAAGTGAAACTGAAGTCGCTCAGTCGTGTCCGACTCTTCACGACCCCATGGATTGCAGCCCACCAGGCTCCTCCATCTATGGGATTTTCCAGGCAAAAGTACTGGAGTGGGGTGCCCTACAAATCTGGACTTCAATCTTCTCTAGGAAAATGAGAAGACCCTGGACATGCATTCTCAAATGGCAAGAAGAGGCTGGGTGGCTGCTTCCCTCATGAAATCCAGCAGAGACTTTCCAAAGAGCTAAACTGCTGTTTCCATATGAATTTTACTTGACTGGTCACTATAGGAACTGAATTTGCTACCATTGGCTGCGTCCAAGGCTCAGCTTTGGGAAGAGGACAAGAAGCAGGATCTGAGATGAGTAAATATAACTTTTCCTGAGCAAGTGGAAATTTTAGACAATTTTAGATTTAGTTTGTCTATAAAGGCTGAATAAAAAAGTATGGCAACTATGATAACTGTTAGGAGAAACTCAAAAACCATAATACGGTGCATTAGATGCACTGGCAGAGGAGGGGGAGGGTAGAAGAGAAATATACAAAAAAGTGTGTACTTTTCTGGCTACTTCTCCTAACTGTTTCCTCTATGATTCATTCCGTACTTACGAAGTTCAATCCATCCCAAAATCCTGCAAGTTTTTAATCCTCTTAAATAAATTTTGTATCTGGCCCCTCTTTATCCTATAGCCACAGTCACAGTTCAGACCATCTTGACTCTTATCCTACTTGGCTTTACAGCAACTCACCCTGAAGTTCATCCTCTACACAGCTGTCAGTGACCTACCAAAAATGCAATTTAGACCACATCACTTTCCAGTTTAAAACATTTCACTGCTTCCCTTATCAGCTGGTAATGCTAAACTGGGATTAAGACTTAATTGGGGAACATTAAAAAAAAAAAAACCTATGCTTGGTCCTAAAATTCATATATTTTGATTTAAATGTTCAGTGTGGGCCCTAGACAGCTATATTTTATCCCCAGTGATTATAAAGTATCATCAGGTTGAGAACCACTGATTTATCAGGCAAGCTCCAAGCTCTTTAGCTTTGCTTTTATACCCTCCAGTATGTTTCTGTCTCTACCATCTCTGTTCACATTCGCTACAAATTCCAACAACAGCCTGCTACTGGCAACACCATATGCACCTGCCTACTACTGCACACAGCCCCCTATGTTGTAATTACCTCTTTATGTCTCTCCCACTATTCAGAGAGCAGTGACTTAGCTCAGTCTTCCTGTTACCTATAAGTTACCTGGGACATAGTGGGCCTAAGTAAGAGTGGCCAAAGTCAGCAGAAAAGATGGATCTGAAAGAGTAGGTAAGATCTGGAATGCCAAAGCTGTTCGGTCAGAAAGGGAGAAAGGGAGAATACTAGCAAAGCTGGAAAAAATGAAAGCACTTTTTGAGTTAAACAGGTTGGTGACTGTGAGTAATGCGTGAAAGCTTCTCTCAGGCCACAAAGAGGAGCCTAGTGGCCTGAGTGGGCTTCCCTCATAGCTCAACTGGTAAAGAATCCGCCAGCAATGCAGGAGACCCAGGTTCAATTCCTGGGCCAGGAAGATCCGCAGGAGAAGGGATAGGCTACCCACTCCAGTATTCTTGGGCTTCCCTTGTGGCTCAGCTAGTAAAGAATCCACCTGCAATGTTGAGACCTGGGTTAGATCTCTGGGTTGGGAAGATCCCCTGGAGAAGGGAAAGGCTACCCACTCTAGTATTCGGGACTGGAGAATCCCATGGACTGTATAGTCCATGGGGTCGCAGAATTGGACACGACTGAGCAACTTTCACTTTCAGTGGCCTGAGTAAATACACCAAAGGAAAGAGAGCCAATTTATCCCCTGCCCAATAGTGGTGTCAGATCCATTTGTTAAACTGCAAACTCGCTAGAGGGAACAGATCCCAGAATACAAGCAATTGTTTTATTATAATTATCATAATACCCTTCCTGTTTCCATCTCACATTCCAAATCAGTACAATTAAAATGCAAAAAGAATTATGTGATTTGCAATTGCTAAATGATCTTTTTATATCCTTTTGCTGATGTAGTCTTGATTATTTCAGAAACAGTAGTTTTCCACAGTGGTTTCTGCCACTTAGTTCAAATGATTCATGCGGTGGGGATCTCATTCTTTCCCTTGAGACTTTACTCCATAGTTGAACAGACTTAACCATTACTCATCGTCCTTATTCAGCCAAGATTTCTGTCTAATCTAATTAGTACTCTTTCTTCATGCAACTCTAAACAATCTCCAATCCTTATGAGAATATGGTTAGGCCCTTCCTACGTTTTCAGAAACTT
Organism: Bubalus kerabau; assembly: GCF_029407905.1. Lineage (NCBI taxonomy): Eukaryota > Metazoa > Chordata > Mammalia > Artiodactyla > Bovidae > Bubalus > Bubalus kerabau. The sequence goes on along the minus strand of NC_073627.1, from coordinate 101,606,059 downwards.
GTGCCTTCTAGTAGCTGCCAGGACAAACTGGCAATAGCTGGTAATTTAAATTTTCCCAAGTAAGTCAGGGATTCCAATTGCAATCAACTGCAAACTGCCCTCTCTCCATGCCCTATGAAGGCCTTTCCATTTGATGACAGTGTGGATCAAAGTGTTATTTCCGAGCATTGCTGCTGGATCAATGGTGCTTTCTTGTGAAGAGTTTTATTTTGCTTTTGATTTATGAGTGCTGAGACGGTACAGAGGACATCAATACTAGAAGCATCCATGAAGTGATCAAATTCACCATGATATTTCTGCTTTTGCTTGCCTTTATGAAACCAGTATCAGGCTTCAATACCCATGACTACAAACCTGTTTCTTTACAGACCGTGTTACAACATTCCCATCAAACATAACACTTCCCAACACTTTTTATCCTAAGATGTTCATAGCTCCAAATGTCAGGCCCACAGTGCAATGAAAACTATCCCACAGCTGATAAATTATTCATTTGTCAGGAGTTTACAATCTGAAGTGGCACTAAACAGCCGAGTACCTGAAGCACCCCCCAAAGACATAAAGCACAACAACATGCACAGCTTATTCTGCATAAATTCTAAAGGTTAAGTGCTATTAAACATCTCTGTTTATCAAGAGACGTGCTCCTTGAACTCATTTATTCTAATTAATCTGCTCCCAATAAACGTTACTAACAAAGTAAACTGCTAAAAGAGAGTAATCAAACACATCGCTTTCCCCTGACTAATCCCACCAGGTTAAAACAAAGTTTTCTGCTAATAAATATTCTCTAATCCCCACTATTTTTAGAGGAGAACTTGTGTGCAAGGGCACAAGCAGAGGTCATGACCATGACCCTCAGTCCAAAGCTGGCTCACTGCATGGGTACGTAAATAAAGTTCTACTGTAACACCACGTCTCCAACACATTTAGGAATTGTTGTGGTTGTCTTCTTGTTGTAACACAGAGGTGAAGAGTTGTCACAGAGACTGCTTGGCTCACAAAATAAAAAAAGAAAAATGTTTACTATATATATCAGATCAGATCAGTTGCTCAGTCATGTCCGACTCTTTGCAACCCCATGAATCACAGCACGCCAGGCCTCCCTGTCCATCACCAACAAAACCATTCATCGACCTCTAGTCAAAAGGAATGCAAAAATGTGGAAAGGTTTCAGAAGTTTACCACTAGATCAGGCTTTAACTGGTGTATATCAACATGTTCATCTCCTCAAGAAAGGACTGCCGTTAAACACTTGTTATTTAGAATGCCATCTGTGGTACGGAGCCGGAAGAGAAAAAAGAATAAATGACAGGTCCAAGCTAGTTCCTCAAGCTGGTAGGTGTTTCATTTTGTTGACAATAATCACTAGCATTCCAGTTACCTATTGCTGTGTTTCAAACCACCTCAAAACTTGCTTAAGGCAAAGATTTCTCTGCCCAGGATTCTGCCTTGCAGGCTTCAATTGGGTGGTTCTACTCAACTCATTTGAGATCACTCTCATGGCACCAGGAGGAGGCTGGGCTCCAGCCAGAATACCTGGAAGGCCACAATATGTGCAGGCCTTCTGGGCAGTTCTTTCCATGCGGTCCCTCCAGCTAAATAGCTGGGCATCTTTCTACGATGACTCCAGGCATCATAGACTGGACACGCAAGCTCCCAGACTGAAAAGGGTTAAGCCCAGGACAAGCACAGCATCTCTGCTGCAGCACTGTGTACGTCAAAGCACCTCAATGAAACAAGCCCAGTCCAAGGGGAGGAGAATCTGACTCCACCTTGAGAGGGGCTATAGAAGAGTTTGTCCATGATTCCCAACCTACCGGAACATGACTAAGAAGATGATCACACCATGCTTACAGTGGTTAACGTCATGCTTAAAGTCAGAACTTACTGCTGACAATTTCAATTAAAATTGGCAGATGAGAGCAACAAGGAAGCCTAATGATAAGTGAAAACCATTTTATAATAAAATACTAGTTGCACAGATGCAAACATTTCCAAATTGATAGTATTTTTTTTTTAATTGAAACAGGACAGAGGCCTTCATAATAGTCATTCAATGGTTCTCTAGTTCTTACACAGTGCATAAACTATGGAAATGGTGTAATCTTTCCTCCGTGATTCTGAATCCTCACTCTGCTACGAATGAAGTCCCAGCACTACTGCAGTGGAGATGGGCCTCTGAAATCTCCCTTGGTGGTGACACCCCTCTGTCCCCTTGTCCAGGTTTCTGGTCACTAAGCATTTTGTTCTTGTGCCTGCTCTTTTTAATCGTTCTGCCTCTTCCACAGACAAAGCATCAAGAGAGCTAAATTCTAGGGCTTTCTCCATCACCTTCTCGCTCCAGGCAAGTCATCTGTTCTGACCCTTGGTTTCTTTTATCTGAGAAGTGACTGATGCTGAAGCTGAAGCTCCAGTACTCTGGCCACCTGATGCAAAGAACTGACTCACTGGAAAACACCCTGATGCTAGGAAAGATTGAGGGCAGGAGGAGAAGGGGATGACAGAGGATGAGATGGTTGGATGGCAACACCGACTCAATAGACATGAGTTTGAGCAAGCTCCGGGAGTTGGTGATGGACAGGGAAACCAGGCATGCTGCAGTCCATGGGGTCGCAAAGAGTCGGACATGATTGCGCGACTGAACTGAACTGAACTGCAGATGATAAAAGGTATCCTCCCTACTCCTAGAGTATTCAGGAATGAGGTAAGATATAAAATGTTTAAAAATTATACAAGGGGATGATATTTTCATGATCAATGCTATAAGATAAAGTGGATTTTATTACTAAAACAAAGTAAAATAAAAATAATATATTAACAAAATTAATATACTATAAAGAAACTTGTTGATGTAATAACAATGGCTAAGTTATGACCAACCTAGATAGCATATTGAAAAGCAGAGACATTACTTTGGCAACAAAGGTCCGTCTAATCAAGGCTATGGTTTTTCCTGTGATCATGTATGGATGTGAGAGTTGGACTGTGAAGAAGGCTGAGTGCCGAAGAATTGATGCTTTTGAACTGTGGTGTTGGAGAAGACTCTTGAGAGTCCCTTGGACTGCAAGGAGATCCAACCAGTCCATTCTGAAGGAGATCAGCCCTGGGATTTCTTAGCAGGGAATGATGCTAAAGCTGAAACTCCAGTACTTTGACCACCTCATGCGAAGAGTTGACTCATTGGAAAAGACTCTGATGCTGGAAGGGATTGGGGGCAGGAGGAGAAAGGGACGACAGAGGATGAGATGGCTGGATGGCATCACTGACTCGATGGAGGTGAGTCTGAGTGAACTCCGGGAGTTGGTGATGGACAGGGAGGCCTGGTGTGCTGCGATTCATGGGGTCGCAAAGAGTTGGACATGACTGAGCGACTGAACTGAACTGAATATTTATTTAGTGCTTACTATGTGTACGGTATAGTTCTAAGCACCTTCCATTGGTTAATATTTAATCTTCACAGCAACCCTATAATTATCATGCAATACTGTAGACAACAAATTGAGACATAAAGAAATTAGGCAATCAGTTCCTGGTTATACAGACATTAAACAGAAATCACATTTAGCTTTTTCAGTTTGCATAGCTGATTTCAAGACCTCACAAAATGCCTAACATATTTCTGACAAAATTTCCCCTTCTGTTAGAAGGGCAGAATCTCCCTCTTCTAGTCTCTGCACCAGCATTCTGTACCAGAAAAGTGAAAAGTATTAGTCCTTAAGTCGTGTCCAACTCTTTGCAACCCCATGGACTGTAGCCCCCCAGGCTCCTCTGTCCGTGGGATTCTCTAGGCAAGAATACTGGAGTGGGTTTCCATCTTCCCAATCCAGGTGTTGAACATGAGTCTCCTGTATTGCAAGCGGATTCCTTAGTCTTAGCCACCAAGGAAGCCCATCCTGTGCCAGCACTTACACATTATTAGTGTTCTTAACCAAGGGTCTCTTTGCCCCTCAGGGAACATTTAGCAATATCTGAAGACTTCTGGTTGTCACAACTGGGGGCTAGAATGTTACTGGGAATAAGCCAGGGATGCTGCTACATATTCTTCAATTCTCAGGGCAAACCTCACCCAACACAAAGAATTACCCAGCCCAAAACGTCAACAGTGTTAAGCTTGACAAACTCCGGGCTACATTGATGGCACAAATACAGCCAGGAGAGATTTAACTGAGTTCAGCATATAAGTTATAAAACAAATCTATGACATGATGCTTTTTTTATTATGCTTTATTTGTTGCTGTTCAAGGTATTGCTCATTCCTTGAGCTGAAAATCATCTCAGCTAGGAGAAAATGCAAGACAATTGATTTCTACATACATCAGGCAGGTTGGTTTCTACAATGGGATAAAGATGAACCTTTACTGAATACCTGCCATGCATCAGGTATTCACAGCACTTCGCATAAAGGATTTCATTTGAATCTCACAGGAACTTATAAGAGCTATGAGTATCCCCAAACGGTCAGAAGAATTGAGAAAACTGTTCAAGGTAAGCAGAGGAACCAGAATTGAAGCCAAATCTGGTTGCTAACCCTGCATACTATTTTACAGAAAACATATTTAACTTATAGTTTAATAATCCTTAATTTATTATCCTGTAACTCCCCTGGGCTTAAAACTAAGTCCAATGTGTTAAATCACATAAGCAATAGATTTCCTCCAAGTAAAAGTTTACCAGGAAAAAGTTAATTAAAATTATTTCATCTACATAGAGGACATACTTTCCCTACAGAAATCACTTAGGAATCCCATTGCTGTGTGGTGGTGGTGTAGTTGCTAAGATGTGTCCAACTCTTGTGAGCCCACGGGCTGCAGCCCACCAGACTTCTCTGTCCATAGATTTTCCAGGCAAGAATACTGGAGTGGGTTGCCATTTGCTTCTCCAGGGGATCTTCCCAACCTAGGGATTGAACCCAGGTCTCCTGCACTGTAGGCAGATTCTTTACCAAATGAACACCAGGGTTCTTAACTAATTGGAACCATATAGATGAAAGGCCTATAGAATCTTCCTTCTTCCCTGCAAAGGTATGCTGGCCATCACTTTCCAATAAAAAAAAGCTCTGTTTTCATATGTACCTCCTTAGTCCTCTCCAGCTCTGGATATTGATGGAGTGTAGACTTCACTGCAGAAATATCTGCTTCAGAAGAAAAACAAATTATGCCAGAGCTAAAGAGTTAAAAGTAGATTATTTTTGCTCTTATTAACCAAAGGTTTTAGTGTCCAAAGTCTACATGGATGGTACAAAGGAAATTTCATTCGAAGAGCTTAGAAAATGAATTTAGAACCTAATCAGAGATTGCACCAACCCTTCAATGAACTATTTGAGAAAGAAACATTTACTTTGTCCAGTAGAGGACAGTGTGCCCAACTAAGGTTTCATAGATAGATATCCCAAGAACACATGCGTTTCCCACATACTGGAGCAATCCAATGCCTTTTAAGGCCCACAGGGCCACATGGTCTAGCCCCACCCCGCTCTCCTGCCTTCCCACCCACTGTGCCTCAGACCCTTGGGCCTTATTTTGTCCTGTGAACATAGGAGGCTTCTTTCCTTCAGGCTTTTGTGAATCACTGTTCTATTTGCCTGGATGCCTTGAACTCTCCTTTTTCACATCTGGTGGCTCCCCATCACTCAGCTTAAGTGTTGTCTCTCACTAAGCAACACCTTCCTTGATAGAAAATGAAGAAATGCCCTGTCCCCTCCTCTAATACCCCCCTTACTTTCACAGCACATCACCCTGTTTCATTATCTCTGCTGCATTTGTAACTATCAAAGTCACACTGTTCATTTATCTCTTGTTCATAACCTTGTGCTGCATGCTTCTCTCCTCCCTCTCCAGCTAGAATGTAAATTCTGTGATAACAAGAACCAGGATATGGCTTGTTTGGGGCACACAGTAGGCATTTACTGAATTAAACATTAATTTTAAACTAAACATTGTGATTTAAATTTCCTTTTAAAGGATATACATAGACATTAAAGAGGTGCTCTTTGTAATGACCTAAAATCACTACAGCTGAAAACAATGAATGCCTTCCCTTAGTCTATTTTTTTTAATAGCTAATACTTTTATTAATAGGTGGTTGCAGTAACATTTCTGAAAATCAAGTTGTAAACTGTTGTTACCAATTAAAATGAGGTTCACAAAAATCTTAACTTGACCAGATATAAAACAATTTAAAAATCTTTAAAGGTGTACTGAGGGAAAAAACAGGCTCTTTTCAAAACATGTTTGTCATTACCAAAAATATCTGTCTTTAGGTAAAAATAAAAAGTCGCATGCTGCATAAATAATACAGATAGTTCTAACGATCTGGTCAATGGTATGCAGAACTTAAGGTCTGCAATTTTTTGTGGTAAACAAACAACCACAATTTATTTTTCTCTCACTCCTTTATGAAGTGAAGTGAAATGAAAGTAGCTCAGTCATGTTCGACTCTGCGGCCCCATGGACTATATGGTCCATGGAATTCTACAGGCCAGAATACTGGAATGGGTAGCTGTTCCCTTATCCAGGGGATCTTCCCAACCCAGGGATCGAACCCAGGTCTCCTGCATTGCAGACAGATTCTTTAACAGCTGAGCCACAGGGAAGCAATTCAGCTAAAACAACAAACAAAGGAAAAACTAAGAGAGAAAATAAACTACTGGAATGTATTTAACCAGCTCCTTTTACTTCCCGCACTTATAGCCCCAAAGTAACGTATTATGTGCTACTTTTTAAATATGAAAATATAAGTACTTAGTGTATTTTAATGTCACATTTAACAACTGTAGTATAAAAGAACTGTCAGAACACTATGTTGTGACTATACAAAATCCATCACATATTGTAAAGTGAATTTAAAAACTTCATTAGAGAACAAAAACTAAATTAAAATACCTTTTCTAGTAAGGTTTTAAAGTTCATTCACAGTTTTAAACTAATTCTGGATTCCAAAGTACTTTTTCTTTTTGACAAATACATGAATATAAAGGTGAGTTTAAATAAAATTGTCTGAACAACCAAAAAAAGAAATTGTAAGTATGAACAATGATGTATTTCGGGGAAAAAGGACATGCTAAAAATAAAGAATTACATGTCTCTCATTAGCTTTTTTCTTTCACTCAGAATTATGATAATCTGTTGTTGGTTCAAGTTTTAGGAGAATGTATCTCAGTAAAATCAACTTTTTTTTTTTTTCAGTTTCAAGGCCATCTGGTCTTCCTAACTGCCATCACTCTTCTCTCCTGCTTCCCATCTTTTAACCTTCATCAAGACTCTTAAAAGACCTCAAGGACATTTTTGCTGGCCTGGCTCCAAAAGACCTTTCCATCCCTGCTACCACCACACTGCTGTTTTTTCACATCTCTTTCTGTTACTCTTCCAGCTGTCCTTGGAATAAAACCCAAGATACTGAACAACTTCTAAAGCCTTACATTACATAGCCCTGCTTACTTGTATATTCTTATTCCATTACTTCCCCCTTCTCACCACCTGGGATCCAGTTACATCCATTCTTTCAAGTCCCCAGAATATAGTAGGTAGTCCCTGTCTTGCCAAATAAAAGTTTCTTGAACTTTAACAGCTCTTGCAGGTGTAGTTTAGTTAACTCCTATTCATCCATCAAGTGCTAACTCAAAAAGCATTCCCTCAGAGCTATGCATTTCATCTTCTTTAACAGAACTACACCTTTAAAAAAATTATTGATGTGAAAACTAGTAAAACCTGTAGTTAATAGTCTTGTGCTAATATTGACTTTCTGATTTTGATAATGTACTGCAATTATGTAACACATCATTATTGGGGAAATATGTGTGAAGTCTACACGGAAAATGCTGTACAATTTTAACTTCTTTCAAGTCTAAAATTATTTCACAATAAGCAAAAAAGTAAATCACTGCTTCAGAAACCTTTTATTACTCTTCTGAATAGCTGAGACATTAACCTCCTTATTTTCTTCCCTCATAACATTTATCACCAAACATACAAAAATTTTGAGATTAATCATCCCTCTATGGGGTAAGGATCCTATTCCTTTACCTCATCATTGTTTAGCCAGTAGTTACCTCAATACTTGACACAGGAAATATGTCCAATAAATAATTATTAAAGTGAGTATTAAATACATGAATGTACCAGTCAATGCCCATTGGTGGCAAAACTGTATATATAATGATATATATTTACAGTTTCAAAAGATACTGCTCAAATTATGATGTTAATGGGATCATCAATGTCCTAAATATTGATCTAAATGTTTAGATCTACATACATACGATTCTAATTTGGAAATGATGCAAATCAATGAGAAAAAAGCACAACAGCAACTAACATTTAGTGAATATTTAATTCTATTCTTCAAAATACTTTATAAGCAGTTCTCTATTTAATCCTTATGATATCCATATCGAATGTATGCCACTTTTCATCTTCATTTTACAGATATGAAAATGGCCTACAGACTTGTAACTTGCACATGGTTAGAACACTTATACAGCAGAGGCAAGATTTGAACACAGGGCTTCCCTTGGGGCTCAGCTTGTAAAGAATCTGCCTGCAGTGTGGGAGACCTGGGTTAAATCCCTGAATTGGGAAGATCCCCTGGAGAAGGGAAAGGCTACCTACTCCAGTATTCTGGCCTAGAGAATTCCATGGACTGTATAGTCCATAGGGTCGCAAAGAGTTGGACATGACTGAGCAACTAAGCACATTCAACTTCCAAGTCTATATTCTTAAGTACAACTCCTGCCTAGAAATAAAGCCTGGGAGCGCTGCTTGAGAGAGTTTTGAAAAGTAAGCCATGAAATCTAAAGGAAGATTACAAGTTGATGCGGAACCACACTTCTTTAAATCTTTGTATCCCCACCATTATACACAGTTTTCCATGGAGTACATGCTCACTCGCTAGTGCTCTCTCTCTCTCACACACACTCACACACACACACACACACACACACACACACTGCATCACAAATGAATAAATAAATCTAAGGCAAGCTAAGGAAAAGAGAAAAAGCAAAATTATAGGTAAGAGAATCAATTTCCACCCAAGCACCAGTACTATTAATTCTTTATTTCCAGATGGACACTGGTTGGGAATTCTCTGAATTTACTGAAGCAGGACAACAAAGGCAGAAGAGTGGAGGCTCCCAAACAGATCAAACTTATTTGAAATGAACCAGGTAAATAGTAACTACGTGAGGAAAATTAAAGAAACTAAGAATGTCCTGGGAAAGAAATTAAGGAATCACAGAACAGTATAGTCAAATATCACCAGGCTATGAGCAGTAACAAGAAGCAATTCACAAATATTTCAGATATTGTTCCATCTGTCAAGCTTAAGGGCCTCATCGCAAGTAGAGATCAGAGATAACAAATATGTCGTATCTTGGACTAAAAATAAAGCAAGTCCCTTTATACACAATAAAATGCTTTGAAGTATACACATTTGTTGATTGTGTCACATATTCTTAACCTTACTAGATAGGTACAGCTCTGCTGGGAGCAATTAATTGAGAAAGCTACAGAAAACTCTGCAAAGGATAAGTGAAATAGTTGGAATACTTTTCTTGCTGCAGACAGCTGGATGGTGCTAATTTAGCTACTTTACCATTAGGGGAGGAAGGAGGGAGCAGTAAGGTTTTTTGTATTTTGCCACACCTCTGCAAATTCAGAGAAAAGGAAAACAAGGAAGGCATTGATAAGCATGGAAAATGAACTGGCTTTCTTCCTGCTTTCCTCAATGAGCATGTCTATTCTAACTGGCCCAAGGAACCAGTACACTTTTTATTCAGGTGACATACACCAAAGGGAATCTAACCAGAGAGCTGTGCTAAGCAGCAGTTTACCTTTTGTTTTTCAAATAGCTTTACTGGACTATGATTCCCAGACATACAGATCACCCATTCAAAATGTCCTTCTTCAATGGTATTTTGTACCTGTATATCCAATTAGTATCAGCACCCCAATCTAATTTTAGGACATTTTCATCATCCCTAGCAATTAATACATTTTAACAGATGGTTAAATGGTTTGTGATCTAAATACATAAATACATGCAAGCATATATACATATATCATACATGCCTAAACACTCATAATCCAAAATAAAAACTAAAGCACATTTCTGATGAGCTATGAATGCTCTCAGTGAAATGGCCCTGTCTACTGGAAGGAACACATTTTGATGACAGAAAAAAGACAGTCTATCTATTCCTAACTTCATTTTGGTGATCTAACTACTTGAGTTAGGTTTCTTTGCAGAAGTAATTTCTGCAAAATACAAAAGGAATCATTTTCCCTGCCCTTCAAACTCATCATTTTCCTGTTTTTCAGTTTTCTTCCTGAAGAATAATTTCTGGCCATATCAAAAGCCACTTACTCTCTTCATTACTATGTTTACTTCCATCTCGAACTTTCCGGACCAGGGGCCCATATATTCCTGTATTTGGTTACAGTAAATATCTCCAGCTCCTCCTCCTGAGCAGCTCAAGAAAATTCATTACAGGAAGCAACAAAACAGGAAGATGGAAACACTTTCCATTAGCCATTAGACCCAAGCCAAATTAATTTTAAATTGGTAATATCTTAAGCTTTAAAAAGCAGATATGCTTCAAATTTTTCCCTCTTGATCTTCAGATTAACTCCTGGAACAGAGTTTATAAGAGTCACCTATGTATAGGATTTTTTTTTTTTTTAAGAGAGGCAAGCTGGGGACTTTTAACACACTGCAGGAAAATCTGGTTTATCAATCATCCAAATTTTTATAATCTGTAGATGAAATTTAAATAATTTTAGCACAGTAGCTAAACACAACTGCTCAATGAAAAATCTTAGCTGAATGTTTTTGAATAATAGATAACACATTAAATATCTACTGTGTGTTATCTGCTGATCTGTGTTTTACATTAATTCATTTCATCCTCAATAAACCCAAGAGAAGGCACTAGTCTATGCCATCACCATCATCACTCATCATCCACATTTTTAAGATAGGAAACTGAGGAAAAGAGTACGAGGCATCATGCTCCAGGTTACAAAAGGACAGGCAGAATTTAAAACCAGACTCTGGTTTCAGAGCTTACTTTATTGAGTACCACCCTATGCTCCCCATCAGAAAACAAGCAAGTCGGTCATCTTACAATAACGATGTCAGTCTATTCTCTAATGCCAAAGAAATAATGCAGTTACATTGGACAGAGAGATATACTACCAGAGGGTGGATAAAAGAAACCTAGTTGCTTTCATATAGGACAGAAGTACTGCAAGTTGATGGGGACTACAGGGAGGTTCATTAACAGCAAGAAGGAACATGAGGGTGTGTTCATCATCTGAGACAGCAAAGAGGCAAAAAGCAGCGGGAGAAAGATGAACTAAACCATTTTAGGAATTCATCTGTCGACAGTTGTGTTTATAATAAAGATCCAGTAACACTCATGTCCAATGACAGTGGCCAAAAAGCATAAACTCAGGTCTAGAATGTAAATGATTTCATTGTAGTGAAACCAGTTTTATAAAAGAAGATTTAACAGCAGATTCTTGGCCTGCATTTAGTTCAAAAAACAAACAAAATGACTGGTAAATAACAAACTAATACTAAATAAAATTATCAGAAACTATTATGCAAACTGAGCCAACAGAAAGATATTTACCCCAGGATTATATTAATGTAATATATTCTAAATTCTTCTAGAATTTGCATGCATATTGACACCAAATTGATCTCAGTCAAACCACGACAGAAAACTGGTCAGCCTGGCATGCGGAAGGGCTACTCCTAATACTGAGAGAGAAGTCCCACTTGATTCTTCCCCAAGACCACAGCTCTACCATGTGTGTGTGCGTTCAAGAAGCAAAAAGCAAAAAAAAAAAAAAAAAAACCATTTCAAGTGTTACACACCTAGGACAAAAAGAAATAGGATCCATGCACATGTGTAGTCTTTAAAAATAATAGTGGAGATTGATCAGGCACTTTTAAATAGGCACTGCAAAAACACACAGAGTCGGACACGACTGAGGTGACTTAGCAGCAGCAGCAGCAAAAACTATAAATTTCTGTTAAAGGGATATTTTCACAATTTTTCAATCTGGGTTTGAACCAAGGCTCATGAGAGCTCTTCTACTAAATGCAACATCACACCAGCACTTTGCTATGGTGTTCCACACAATAGATTATAAGCCTAACTTCATGGCTCTTTGGAATTAATCATTTCTAAAGGGAGGGAGTTGTACACATAGAGTTAACAGAGTTCACCAGAGTGGCTTCTTTCCACTCCCAACCTATCATATCATCCCTTCTTCAAAAGAGAATAATATTAAAAAAAATTATTCCATAGTAACTGAATGGCTTTGACAAGCTACTATTAAATTTTGAAATATAACTCCCAATCCCTTGTACAAATATAGTTAGATATTCTAAAGAAATCATAGAGAAACAAATCAGTCTCCCAGGTAATACAAGCCTGAGAAATATCATGTTTATGTGATGGTGAAGAAACAATTTTTTCTTCATTGTAACTTCTATCTTTATTTTTTTCAGTGTTTTAAGTGATGCTAATGGCACAATTTAATGGCTTACAGTCTAAATCCTATTTTATCCATTGTTCTTTAAACATTCTTAGTGGCTAAAATTATATCTCAGGCTCTATATGTGTTTACATGCACCATGAATATCCTCCAGTAGATTACTAGGGGATGTTCTTTCTTCTTTTACAATGTATCTAAAAAAAAAGAAAAACCATGTCTGATTCTTCATGTATTTCCCCAGGAATACTCAGGTTACATATGCTGTTCAACAATGGCAAAAGAATGTATTAAAGGGAAAATACCCTAAAGTAAGGTTGAGGAGACACAAAACACTAAACAAAATTAATTTGGCAAAGAAGCCTGCCCCTCCTTGAAGTGCAAAGGGACGAGTGAGAGAAAGGATTATTTTCCAGATTACATCTTGAGGTTGAAAACTGGTATCACATAAATATACAACATGGTGAATATCTTAATTTAACTAATAACCACTTACTCAGGCCTTTGTTATTTCTTGCTTAAGACTCTACTGGATAAGAAATGTGAGGGAAGAGTGGAAGAGAAAGAGAAGAGGTAGAACAAGAGGAGGAATAGTAGACTGTCTTTAAAAGATAATTTTAAATTTTAAAAGTACGTGTTCTTCAATGCTTGGTATCTGTCTGCCACTTTTCACCAGAGAATTAAGCAAAAGCAAAGCTTTTCAGTAGAAGAATATGCTTACTTATCTAGAATGATAACTCCACAGATATATGATAATTAGGTGTAGTAACTTTAAGAAAATCTCTGAGATATGATGTTAAAGTGAATCCTTAATATGTTTTTGCCAAAATTAACAACTGTAGAACAACTTGTTTTTTCACTCTAGCCACAACAGAGAAATAAATCCATATGCCTTATTTCTTTAATACACTAAATTTAGATTTCAATGTTAAAATAGGTTTTGACATAAACGGCTTTAAAATAACACAAGCGTCTTTCATTTGGGTCTTTTCCCAGTTAATTATTTGCTGGCATTGTACTAGAAATTCCTTGGCTTCACCTTAAACCAGCACTCCCAAGTGCTAATTAGGAGACTATATACATTATTAACCAGAGAATGTTGTGCCTAAAACATGTATGTTCCATATGTATCCTATTGTTAACAATATTCTTTTCACTCCTGGAAAGCTCTCTTTAAAAACTAGAGCCCCTATTTAAACAAAGAAATTGGCTGCTATTGAGGAAATTCTTGTTGAAATGCAATTAATAGGTAAGGGCCAACAGGACACAGGATCGCTGTCTTTGAAACATCTTTAACATGAATCAACTTTAATCTGAAATAGTCGGTGTAAGTAAAAGTTAACGACTACAGATATTACACACTTTGATAGTACCAAGGGGCCTCCAAAGAGAATGGTCAACTCTTATAAGAGCTAAACCACTACCAAGAACCAGACATGTCAGTGAATGCAAGCCAGACATGCCTTTTTCCAGTACTGTCTCTTCCCCAAAAGCCAAAGGACAGATGGAGAAAGAAACATAAGTAAACAAGGTAGGTCTAATGACTTCTGAATTACAAAGGAGATATGATCGTCTCATTAACTGGCAAGTTAATTGACCACAATCTCGGCTTCACAAATTGAGTCCCATAATCCAAACTTTGGGGTCTGTATGCCACAGAATTCTCCTCACACTTCCACACTCTTCATCCAGCCACAAAGTTGTCAGTTCTGCTTGATTTGTTTGAATACTGTACTCCACGACAGCTGTCGGAAACGGTACATTAGAACAGCTGCTATGATAGCTACAAGGGCTTGGAAGTTTAATTGGGCTCAATGTGACACTGTGCATTTTTCTAAACATAGAAATAGCCACAAAACTACAGAAATTTCTAATGGGTCTGAGCAATGTTTACTTATTGGCACCAACAACTGGTTAATCCCAGTTGGTGTTCTATCATTGGTCTCATAGTGTCTTTTGCCACTGGGCTGGTAAAAGTATCAAAAAAAAAAAAAAAAGCCAAAACAGTAGGAGCAGTTAGATGCACAAGAAAAAGGGCATTAAGCAAGAGAGGAAATGGTAAGGAAGTCACATCAATAATCTCTCTGAAAGGCTGGCTGGTAGCCAAGGAGGATCCCACAGTGTCTCAGGATTTACTTCCAAAGGAAACATTTTCAGCAGCCCTGAGCATGGTGCCAACTGCAAACAAAACCACTCATTATGGTCCCAGCCCCCCAGGGAAGGGGAGGATGGCTTACTCTCAGCATCCGCGTGGAGGAAGAAGGCAAGGAGCAGCAGCAATGGCCTGGCTATGTGCACCATCCTGCAGCTTGGCACCAGCACACACTGGCAGCTTGGAATCACTGCCTCAGAAGCCGCAGCAAGTCAGGCTGATCTGAAATTTCAGCTGGAACACTTTCAGAGCCTGTGAGGGGAGTGGTAGAAGAAAGGGAAGAAAGACAAAAGACACTTAGACTCCTCACTCTTTTCACCTTGTCCCATCACAACCACCAGGAGAGATGCAAACCACTGTATATATAGCCCATAAACTGTAACCGTGATGCCTTTGTATTAGCAAACAAACAACCTGGTTTGTGAAATGAGGCAGCCCAAGCTTATCTTATTCCCATGTTCAGGTCATCTTGAAGCCAACCATTTTGAATTTCACTCTCTGCTCAGGCCACCTTTTGGGCAATGCTTTATGAGAAGAAACTGTCACTTCTTAGGAGATATTACATGAATACATTGGTGGAAGAAAGCACATCAATGCTATGTGAAAGACTTAAGAGACGCTCCACTGTGCAGGATAAAAGTCTATTATTGGCAGAATAACGGAAGTTGCTTTCTTGGCACCAGGTGAAATGACAGTGTTAATTCAACTTCTCCAGCTAAATAGTAGAGGTTAGAATGTTTTACACCAGCATATTTGGCTTCTTCCCTAAAGACACATCACATTTAGGTCTAGTTTGGCTTCAATAAGTCAAAACAATAGCTAGCATAAGCCACTTTGATTTAACAGGATGTTTATATGCCTCCTGGGCAAGGGCTTAGTTTTCTCAATCTTCTATGTAAAATCAATAAGCCACGGACTGCTTTTACAGAGCCTACTGCGTGCAAAACATCAGAACTGCTACTCATTTGTGCATCTCGAGATACACAAATGAGTCAGATTCCACCCTCTATGATTTTCCAGTTTAGGAGGGAAAATAACCCAGGTACATTGAATGATGAGTACAAGTTAATAAGTGATTAGTGCCAGGGAGGAAAGCCAAATAATGCCATGGAATACAGGGAACAGGATGACATCATGGAAAAAAGCAGTGTCTCCAATTAGACCCTGGAGTACTGGCAGGATTTTACCAAAAGAAAGGGAAGGCATTCCAGGAATTCTAAGCAAAAAGCAGGGCAGTGAAAAAGGAACTCTGGCAAAGGTGTCACCTGACTGGCCTGGATCAGGACTTCCCAAATATCTATATGCATCAGAAGCACCTGGCATGCTCACACCAAGGCACCCTCCCACCAGAGTTTGTGAATTAGTAGGTCTGTGGTGGGGGTCCAAAAACCTGCATTTCTAACGAGTTTTTGAAAGATGCTGAAGCAGCTGATCCCAGGTCCACACTGACACTACAGGATAGGTGTGATGGATCCATTAGGAAACCAAAAGAGGATGAGGCAAAACACAATGGCTCAGGCTTAAAAAAATCCAAGGCTCATGGAGAGCCTTGGATACCAACCTAAGTCAACCAGCCTTTTTGCAGCAAACCACAAAGGGGATTATTTAATGTTTTGGAGAAGAACAATATAGAATGAAGCTTTGAA
The DNA here is from genome assembly GCF_029407905.1 of Bubalus kerabau. Lineage (NCBI taxonomy): Eukaryota > Metazoa > Chordata > Mammalia > Artiodactyla > Bovidae > Bubalus > Bubalus kerabau. The sequence continues at coordinate 101,589,755 of NC_073627.1, read as the reverse complement.
AAGATTAAGTGACAGCTGAATGTGGGATGATTTACAGAACACTATTATCAAGAGTCACAACTAAGAAGTAACACAGACCATAAGAGTGATGGTGGTCCTGGTGGGAATAGAAAAAATGGAAGTGATGACTGACTGGCTCCAAGCAACAATTTGAAGTATGGCTCTTTAGGTGATAAATAATAGTTCCTACAGAACCTTCAGTAAATTGAGCACATTTTATACACAGTAGGCTCTTAATAAAGAAAGAAGGCATTTTTAACGTTATTGCTTTCTCTTTCACTGTGAGAGTAACTTAAGAAAGACAATCAGGACATGTTTGCCCATGAAACAGTATACCTCTAATTTTTGCATGTTGGAATAGGTGGAAACACATACAAAACTTGCAACAAAATACTAGAGATACCCAGAAATACCCTAAAAACTTAAAATAACTTGTACTTTAAAAAAGAATTGCAATACAGATACTATAGTGTGTCTTTTATGAAATTGAGCACGAGAATAAAATTTTTTCCAAAAAGATACTTTTTCAGTGCTATACATGAATAGTATGAATGCAAGAAATACAAAACTAAAAGGAAAGGAGTGAATCATTCTAAGTACCATTCCACTAGCCTTTTTTTTTCTTTTCAACAGATTTGTGGGTGGCATGAAGAATCAAATTGTACATTGAAATGCACATACTTGAAACCAAAAGCTAGCCAGCTGCTCCAAATCAGCTATTGTTATCAATCTCATTTGGAAAACAACTTTTCAAGCAGTTCACAGCTATCAAATGTTAAAATCCTCCAAACTTCACAGTCGAAGTGCTAAAGGAATCAGCTCTTCCCCTGCCCGCTTTCACCACTCCCATCCTCACGCCAGCATTTCAAATGACGGCAAGTCCAGGAGACATCAGTGCTGTCAGACTCAATTTGTGTCTGTGCGAGCGTATCAGAGCCAACTGCTACATAATGCCTCCGTGCAACCTCAGAGATGGAGATGGATGAAAGGCTCTCTCAGCAAAGAGGTGATTTGGTTTTCCCCCTGCTCGACTAAAGGGACATAAGAAGACCAAATTCTTCCCAATGAAACTACAAATGTTACCTCTGGACTTGAGACAGTGATAGGATCTAGAAATAGACGCAGATATGAACATACCTATTTTCACTTAAATAGGCTATGCCCTTGGCCGAGATATGACAAGAGGAGATCAGAGGTGTGAAGATAAAACCAGTTGTAGAGGTTCATTCTGGCCAATCTCTCTTCTGTATCTTGTTTATAACAGAAACTTTGCCGAAAGGAAAATGTTGGCTTGTGTATCAGTAAGATGGGATTTAAATTTTGGTACAAAAATGGGCAAAAGATCTTTCCTATTTTAGATTTTTTTTTTTAATGTGGGCCCTTCTCAAAGTCTTTATTGAATTTGTTACAATATCACTTGTTTTAAGATTTTTTTTGTTTTTTTCTTGGCACGGAGGCTAAAATGTGGGATCTTAGCTCCCCAACCAGGGATCAAACCCCCACCAGAAGGCAAAGCCTTAACCACTGGACCCCCAGGGAAGTACTTGGACAAGAGATTTTTAAGAAAACATTTTCAGTGTAAATAATGCAGATGAATCAGTGTTACAAGTACTTTCAATTAGCCTAATGAAAGTGTAGCCAAGAACTCTGCAATAAAAACAGCAAGAAAGGGGGGTTGGAGATACTAAAAGTACCATGGACTAGTTTACGTCACAAATTATTCTGCTGTGTCCAACAGCCCTCAGCAGAGGCTAACTCTGCGATTTTTAAGTACCCTGCCCTTTGTGTCTTTTATTAACTGGGACAGACAGATAAAACTGAACCATCTAGATGAGCTGAACATAAAATTAAAAATATTTAAAACTCCCTGGTTTCTTACTGCTCACAGCACAAAGACGTTAGCAATAATTTTGCTGATTTCCATTTTCTTTTCTATTATGCACATGTGTGGTTAGAGAAACTAACAGCTCAGAGGGCCAGTGTGTGCAATCTAATTTGAAATGGAACAATATACTTGCCCTGAGTCTTGAATTACTGCTTCAAGTGGTCTCATTAGCTGATACCTATCTAACCCTTTATCTTCAAGTTAACATTAGAACCCTTTTCTATAATAAGTATATTCATATTCAAATTGATAAAATGCTTGATTTTTTCAGCTTTCTGTATTGTTGGTCTTTCTATAGATTATGTTGACAGAAGAGAAAAAAAAAAGCTTTAAAAAATGTTAGAAGTTCCTAGAGAAATGATGATTATAGTTTTTTTGGAGGAAATGTGCAAAATAAACATGGAACATCTTGCCATACCAGCAAGCAAAGAGGCTTTTGGGCATTACCAGGGTTTTTCTTTGTTTTGTTTTTAACTTTTTATATTAGACTGGAGTATAGCCAATTAACAAAATGCTGTGAAAATTTCAAGTGAACAGCAAAGGGACTCAGCCATACATACACATGCATCCATTCTCTCCCAAACTACCCTCCCATCCTGGCTGCCGTATTAATACTGAGCAGAGTTCCCTGGGCTACAGAGTAGGATCTTGAGGAAACCAGTCAAATGAAGGAAAATCTGAGTGGAAAAATGAGTAACAACTGCAATAAACTGGAACACATCACATCAAACTACATGAGTTTGTAATCTTAAAAATTATTTTCAAAAATTATACTGGTCAATCTAGGAGACAGTTAAAGAAGCAAATCATTATATTGAAAAGAAGGAGACAAAGGTAAATAATTATTTTAACCTCCATAAGAACTTAATGCTGCTTTCACTAGAAACTAGATATTGTTTATCCCTATACATTTTACTTCTTTTTCTCTTAAAATAACCCTATACTTTCAATTCTAGACATCTTAAAAGCAATAATATGGTAATGGCATTTAACCTGAGCATATGCCCATTAAAGTAGGGAGATGGTAGGGTAAGGAGGAAATCCCTAAATGCTGTGACTTCTTTTTATCAACTTCTCAAATAGATCAGGCCTCTATAAATTGACTAGGACAGATTTCCAATCATATAAGAGGGAAAAAAAAAACCTGTAAGGAGGATGTGCTACCAGGGAACTCGGATTAATGAGACAAAAGCAGGGCTGGAGCAAACTTTGTATTGAGTCTTGTAGAACGCTGAGGGTGCCTTGTGAATTTCCTTTGCCCTCAGTACACATTTATAACACAAGGAAACAAAAAGAAAAAACAAAATCAACTCTCAACACTTCGCTTATTCACGAGGATTTTGCAGCAGAAGATAGTCCCTTAAATATTTTTTTCATGGTCTAGGACAAAAATCCTTTAGCACTATTCAATAAAAACCTTATGAAAGATAGAAATATTCTTTATCTGTGCTAATGAATGACCATATTAAACACAGCTAGTGGAACAGGGGAAGTAAATACTTTCCTGTATTTCAGTTTAAATACTCCCATGAGGATAGTGGGTGCCCCATTGTACAACTGAGACTATAGCTTCATTTTTCAACAGCTCTGGACAGCACAGCTATAAACAATGCCTGGGTTGTATGGGCTGTAAACTGAAACAATAAGGCAGGACTCCTGGGTCCATGTCAACCTTGGCTCCCAAATAATTAGACCCTAAGGACTCACTCTGTTAGACAAGGCAACCCACCCAACCTCTGGGTCACTTACTCCCCCATCCCTGACCCTCACCCTGCCAAAACAATTGTTACAGTGTTTCAAACTAATTCATATAATGTGGAATATCAAAAAATGGTCAGGTGTATAACTGAAAAAAGGTCCAAATAGAAACACTGTAGTTAAAAGCAAAAAAAAACTCAGCTATTCATGTCACAGCTTTAAGTGCTGCATTCCCCACTACTAGAAGATCCCCGTTTGGGATGTAACAGAAATGAGAACTCTGGACAGCAAAGACATACCACATTTCATAGATGGGGAAGGCAAGGATACTTCTACACGTTCATATAAAGTCATATGTATAATGCTTATGAAATGGCCACATTCACTTAATTAATGAGGGATATGGAAAATGTATTCTTAAATACATGCAGCACCAAAAGCCTCATTTCAACTATAGAAAACAGTGCTGAGATTTTAAAAGGGCAATAGAACAATGTCATTAAATTAAACAGAATGTCATTAAACACACCCAATATACCTCTGAATCTAAATATAAAGAACTATTTTTATAAAATAAACTCAACTCAAATTATACTCTTTCACATCACAGCACACCATGTCATAATTCTATTTTGCCCCAAACATGTATTCACGACAATGAATTGGGGAAAAAAAGAAAAACCTCAAGAAGGTTTATGAGATACTATGTATAAATACATAGTAATAACTCAATCATCTCATTTCTGGCTTAGACTATGACTTAGTCTGAAAACAGCTGGTGACTGTAAGTACATGATGACTCTGGTGAAATCAACTGGATTATAAGAACTGAAGAGTAAAACAAAGCCTATCAATATGGATACATTAATGACTTTTCATATCTTTAGTTTTGATACATAGAAAAGCCAATGGTCTGAGTGTCTGTAATTTCACTTTTCAAATTACTCCTGGTAGAATCTCTATAAGATTTCAAATAACTTTACATTTGAGGCACACATAAATATTAGTTCCTCTCAAAAATGGCAAAATGACATTATTAACTTTGATAGTTTCTTTCTCCTTCAGGAAATAAAAATGAAGTATGCCACAAGAAATGAACAGATAGAGAAGGGGAAAACAAGAAACCTCATCTCCCTATCTATTTTTTTCCTTACAAATAGAAACATAATTCTGATTTGAAAAGTAGGATAGCTTTAGGAAAAGCATCTCATGTCTTTAAATGATTCTTGCATGAGATAACTTCTATCCAGTTTTATACAACACTAGTGAAAACTTGCAATGGGAAAGTTAAAATACAAGTCTATTCAATATGCTGCTGGAGTCTGTTATTTGTTCCATTCTTCCTAAAATATGCTTTAAAACTGAGAAATAGATCAATCTTAAGTATAGACAGATATGTAACCAAGTCACTTCTTACTCAAAAAACAGAACACAGATTATATTACTTCAATCTTTTGTTGACATTGTCGTTGTCTAGTGGCTAAGTTGTGTTTGACTTTTTGCAACCCCATGGACTGCAGGCTGCCAGGATCCTCTGTCCACGGGATCTGCCAGCAAAAATGCTGGAGTAGGTTGCCATTTCCTTCTCCAGGGGATCTCCCTAACCCAGGAATCGAACCCACATCTCCCTGCATTGACAGGCAGATTCTTTACCTCTGAGCCATCAGGGAAACAGTTTAATCTTTGGGTATCACTAAATGGATGTGAAACCATCATTGCTAACTCATTACTCTTTTTATTATATTAAAAAACAAGAGAGTATCTTTTTTAATGCATCAAAGTAATTTCTGTTTAAAATATATCTTGCTTTTAAAATACATTACAAGTAATAAAGTTTTAGCTATTATGTCCATTTGTTTTATTTACATCAATACATAGTAAAAATCTAGCAGTACATGACAATTGTTTTACTTAATTACTATGAAAAGTAAATATTAAAATGAATTTTGTGGAGAATTTACCACTCCCTTTAGCAATCATTGGGATTCCCTGGTGGCTCAGATGGTAAAGAATCTGCCTGCAATGTGGGAGACTTGCATTTGGTCCCTGGGTTGGAAACATTCCCTGGAGAAGGGATTGGCAACCCACTCCAGTATCCTTCCCTGGAGAATACCATGGACAGAGAAGCCTGGCAAGCTGCAAGTCCATGGGGCCACAAAGAGCTGGACACGACTGAGTGTTAATACTTTAGCGATGATTACTTTTTTACTTAGGATTATTTTTAAGACAAAGAGTCTTTTAATAACAGTATTTAATAGCTTTTAAACACTTCATTACTAGAGCTCAAACTAATTTCCCTACTCACAGGTGTTTACATCAATCATTTCATCTTTGGAATGATCACAGCCCTGGACCAATCACTCTCAACTAAAGATGATTTTTCCCCTTCCCCGGGGACAACAAGCAAAGTCTGGAGACATATTTTGTTGTTACAACACAAGGAGAGTGATAATAGCATTTAAGGGGAAGGGCCCAGGGATGATGGCAAATACCCTACAGTCCACAAGACCGCTTTCCACACCAAAGAATTATCTGGACCAAAATGTCAATAATGCCAAAAATGGGAAACAACGTCCTAGAAGAGTTCATTAATGTTGAAGATAAAATTTACATTAAAAATGAGAATTTTCAAGGCCTGTGTCCAGAATATTACTTCCTAAATCTAGTATACTACTTTCTAAATCCACTACTTTTAGGTGTATCTAGCATAGCTTGAGTGCATAAATTCAGAGCCAATTTAAATTTCTGGGCACGGAAGTCAAAACACTATGGATGGCTCCTAAATTTCCCTTTCTGTCCTAAGTTATAACTGGAGTTAGCTTGCCTTATGGGAAGGTCAATTCACAGACTTAGATGACATAAATATTGTCACCAATGAAAAGGATGGATCTGTTTAATGGAGCAGGGATTGCACTGATATCTGTCAGTGAATAGCTGTGGTTCCCATTTTTCATGAAGGGAGCTTAGCTCTTCTCTGAGGGAACATTCCCAGGATAGAAACATCCAGTTCCAAGGAATGTTCTTTCACGTCACTGCCAGCAACAAAGACATATGGTAGAATTGTGAGAGGCCATCATGAATGGCTGCAGAATATGAAATTAAAGCATCTTCTCTTCATTTCCTTGCTTTGTCCTTATGACTTACTGTGTGTGTGTGTGCATGTGTGTGTGTGTGCACGCACATGTGCATCTTAGTTGCTCAGTTGTGTCTGACTCTTTGCAACCCCATGGACTGTAGCCTGCCAGGCTCCTCTGTCCATGGGGTTTTCTAGGCAAGAACACTGCAGTGGGTAGCCATTCCTTTCTCCAGGGGATTTTCCCAATCCAGGGATCGAACCCATGTCTCCCACCTTGCAGGTGGATTCTTTACCATCTGAGCCACTAGCAAGCCCAGACATATCCCATGTCTCTGTGGAAATCTATGAACACCACATATAGGAGAGGAGTTAAGCTCTGTGTGAAGAAACCAAATAAATGATGATTAACCAAATAGAAACAGAACCTAAAGAAAGGGTAAAGAGGACCAATATCAATCATACACATACATTATACACTCTCCTCCTCTCCCACCCAGCACATTTATTTTCTGTTATATTGTACTCTTCTTTATTATTAGTGCCTTCTTCACATCTACCTTTCTCCATGAATGAAACCAAAGATTAACAAAATCAGAAACTTTATACATCATCTTGGGCAACCTCCTCCTGTAGCAGACAATAAAGTGAAAGGACATAATGAAATTCATAACCTCTGGACACACATCTGGTTAGTCTCAGGAGAGGGTTTAGGATCCAAACTAATCTTTCCTGTACAGCATTCTGCTTGTTTCATCTCTGACTTCCTATAATGCTAGCTTAGACGAAGTGAAGTGAAGTGAAAGTTGCTCAGTTGTGTCCAACTCTTTGCAACCCCATGAACTACATATTCCATGGAATTCTCCAGGCCAGAACACTGGAGTGGGTTGTCATTTTCTTAACCATAGGACCTTCCCAACTCAGGGATCAAACCCAGGTCTCCGGCACTGCAGGCAGATTCTTTACCAGCTGAGCCACAAGGGAAGCCCAGTTTAGAAGAGGTCATGATTAATTATAAAATGAGCAACACAAAGAAAAGTACTCCTCTTCAACTGGCAGAGAAACAATCTAAGATTGGCCCCAATGAAGGAGGAAGAGAACCTTAAAAGTTGGGTACAGGAAGGAATGATGAGAGGAGCTCACTGAATAAAATTATTTCAGAGTCGTCATCATCTTAAATGCATAAATAATGCACAAAAGAAAATTTATCCCATGAGTCAAAAATCCTTTTTTGACTTTTGAAAAAGTCTTTCAAAAAACAGTCTTTAACTTGATGCTGCTGCTGCTAAGTCGCTTCAGTCGTGTCCGACTCTGTGCAACCCCACGGACGGCAGCCCACCAGGCTCCATGTACTTGGGGCTTCCCTGGTGGCTCAGTCAGTAAAGAATCTGTCTGCAATGCAAGAGACCTGGGTATGATCCCTGGATGAGGGCATGACAACCCACTACAGTATTCCTCCCTTAGAGAATCCCCATGAACAGAGGAGCCTGGCAAGCTATAGTCCATGGGATCTCAAAGAGTTGGACACAACTGAGCAACTTTCACACACACATACATACACACACACACACATTATGTACTTGAGTATCTTAGAGTCAGGAAGTTTATAGGTGTTCTTTTTTTTTTTTATAGTAGTGATTATTGTGATCTTTAATAATCATTGCTCCAAATGAAAATAAAAATGTTAATTTAAAACAGTAAATACAAGAAGTATAGTCCCAATATTTCTTTTTCTTTCTACCTCTTTTGGTTCATTGTAAATTAAAAGATGAAGTTGACACTCCTTTGCTTAGAGTGTAAGACTTTTCACGATCTGGCCACATTTCACCCTTGAGACTTGCAAACCCTTCACAACCTTACACTACTTCCAGTCATTTTACATTCTCAATTAGTGACTCAAAATTCCCTGGACTGTCTCAGATATACAATTCCCTTTTGCCATAAGTCATTTTTTCAAAATGCTGTTTAATCTTTAAGCATTTTTAAGGCACCTCCACTATTCCCATTCTTTAATTCATATCTTTGTTTACTGACCACAAATACTGTAATGATAACTCTATAACAGCATGTGATATACTGAATTATGAGCTCTCCATTTACATATCTGCATCTAGATTGTGAAGCTTCCTGAAAATAATTATTATTTACTAATTATCTTTGTATTTGGAATGGCTAGCATAGCAAGAGATTAATAATATGCATTGATAACTCTCTTGACTTTATGAAGTGAAAGTGTATGATGAAATATACAGTAATATCTTAGCTTATCACTGATAATTAAAAATATGCTGTTGACAAAATACACGTGAGTGTGTCAGGTCATATACCGCGATGGCCAGTGTACCTTGGTACACTGGGACCTGGAGGTGGTTGAATTAATTTTTAATAACTTATGAGTTTTCTCATTTATTGACAGTATTAATATTTTTCACTTCTGAAGTGGCATTATTGTTAAATATGAGAGTACAAAATATTTCAATAAAAGGGGCACTTTGTTCAGAAAGCATAAATGAATATATTTTTAATATTGACAGTAATATGAATATTATGTTGTTACAACATGTATAAAGAAATTTCTCTCAATTTTTGGTATTGATCAAACTGAGAGGATAGTTATGTCTCAAAGTAAGAAGAAAATGTGCATTTTAAAACATCAAGACCATAAGTAATTTAATTTTAAACTTCCATTCTTTATATCCATATCTATGGATTTTTCTCATTTTTATTCTTTCATTTTACCCATAATTTTAGCATCTTTTTGCTATTACATCTCCAGTTGTGGGGTTAATAAGGATTTTATTATTTGTCTATGAAAAATGTCTACATAATTTTTATCTTGTCATTCTCAAATGAGTCATCTGAATAATCAGCAAGAATTCCTCTTGATCACAAAGTATTTAAACATGCTTTTATATTTAATAAATGATAGGATATTTTTCAAAAGCAGACACCTTTGTTTCTCTGATACTATATTTCCTTACACTGTAGGCATCAGCAACATCAAATTATGAATGATTCAAAAAATAACTCACCACTATGCTTCTCTCTTGACTTTGAATTACACTATCTTTGGTGTCATTGAATTTTCTCCAAAACATAAACTTTTCTTCGAGTCTACTTAGGAATTAAACTTAAATTTAGTAACTCTTTCTTTCAAGAGATTCTTTCTCAAAAAGTTGTCTCTCAACTTAAAACGGGCTTGGATTTTATTTCTTTTTTTAATTAAAAAAGTTATTATTTTTTTTTAACACTGAATACGTTTTGTATTTGGGTATAGCCAATTAACAATGTTGTGGTGATTTCAGGTGGACAGCAAAGGGACTCAGCCAAACATATACATGTATCCATTCTCCCCCAAAGCCACATCCCATCAGACTGGCACATAACATTGAGCAGAGTTCTATGTGCTATACAATAGGCCTTTGCTGATTATCCATTTTATTATTTTTTTATTTTATTTTATTTTTAAACCTGAAACACTGTATTAGTTTTGCCAAACATCAAAACGAATCCGCCACAGGTATACATGTGCTCCCCATCCTGAACCCTCCTCCCTCCTCCCTCCCCACACCATCCCTCTGGGTCGTCCCAGTGCACCAGCCCCAAGCATCCAGTATCGTGCATTGAACCTGGACTGGCAATTCGTTTCATACATGATATTACACATGTTTCAATGCCATTCTCCCAAATCTTCCCACCCTTTCCCTCTCCAACAGAGTCCATATAGGTGTTCTTAGAAGTAGAAATGATTAACCAAAAATAGATTGTTTTTTAAATTTTCACATGATATTAACAATAATAGAATTAATAACATCAAACACACATTTATAACACCTTGAGACACATTTATTTTGTATATTGTCATCAAGTTCTTTTTCTTATGGAGTTTTTTTCTCATGGAGTTTTTTTCTCTTTCATTTACATTTTAGCAAGATTACATGTTGACTAATTTGGAGTAGGTAGTAATGCATTAGATGGTGAATTCACAGAGATATACGGGGCAGTTATCCAGGTGGAAAGATGCCAGCCAGAGCGTACTTTATTATAAAGTTGCTCAGGGCAAAACGGCCATATTGAAAGAAGAAATGAAGACACACAATGGTTATTTTTCAAAAGCAGTGGCATTATAAAGTGATTTGATAACAAAGTACGAAAATTTCCTGCAGCAATAAAAGCACTATGCATTTCCCATACCAAAATGTGTCAGTCTAGGAAGGAAAAAATATATATATATTTTTCCCACAGCTACTCTTTCATAAACTATATTTGAGATTTCTGGAAAAAGACGTTGCAAAATACTGTCATTTTTATAACACGTCTATAAAATACTCAAACTACACAGTAAAACACAGATATCTAAAAAAAGGAGTTTAAAGCCTTTAGAAGACTACTTGCAACGGAGATGTAGTAACTTTCTAAATACCACATTTCCTAGATACTGACTGAATCTTATTCAAATGACCCATAGGACTAAAACAAAAGGAAATGCAAAATAAGAGCATCAACCAAATTTCTCAGCTGGATCTAGGCATCATCCTAGAACCTTTCAAAAAAACAGACATCTATATATTTAAGTAAAGGAGGACCCAGGCACTACCATAGTAGAGCAAGCACGAGTTGGGAATGGCAGCAGGTGTGTGAGAGCAGTGTGGTGTGTGGGGGGACCCCTAATTTTTATTTTGTGGGGGATCAAGTCCCAAATTAAAATGTCAACAATTTAGGAATTTCTTCACATTTGCAGAATGCTCAATAGCACTTCCATCACAAACTGAATATATGGGCCCTTGCTTTTATTATGTTTCCTTTAATATTTTTTAAAAGAGAAGGAAATGGCAAGCCACTCCAGTATTCTTGCCTGGAGAATCCCATGGACAAAAGAGCCTGGTGAGGTCCATGGGGTCGCACAGAGTCAGACACGACTGAGTGACTTACACACACACAATATTTTTTAAGCATAGATTTAAATATGATGCATTATCATATTACATTATAAAACCATTTTTGGAAACTAGGCTTTTAGAAATTTTGATCATTTCCTCCACAGATATTGTTACTAGAGTTAAAACTCTTCATAGCATAAATTTTCATCCCTTTCAAATCTAGATGGGTGAATACACACTGCACAAAAATATGGTGTACACAGACCATACATATATATATAGCACATGTTCAAAAACTACATAAAAATATGTATTCATATATATTCCCATTATACTAATGAAGTATAAATATTGCCAAAAAAACACAATTAATAACTTGTAAAATGAGACAGTTTTCATTCCAATCCCAAAGAAAGGTAATGCCAAAGAATGTTCAAACTACCAAACTGTACCACTCATCTCACGCACTAGCAAAGTAATGCTCAAAATTCTCCAAGCCAGGCTTCAACCATACATGAACCATGAACTTCTAGATGTTCAAGCTGGATTTAGAAAAGGCAGAGGAATCAGAGATCAAATTGCCAACATCTGTTGGATCATCGAAAAAGCAAGAGAGTTCCAGGAAAAACATCTACTTCTGCTAAAGCCTTTAATGTGGGGATCACAACAAACTATGGAAAATTCTGAAAGAGATGGGAATACCAGACAACCTGACATGCCTCCAGAGAAATCTGTATGCAGGTCAAGAAGTAACAGTTAGAACTGCACATGGAACAACAGCTTGGTGCCAAATCAGGAAAGGAGTATGTCAAGGCTGTATATTGTCATCCTGTTTATTTAACTTATATGCAGAGTACATCATGCAAGACGCCGAGCTGGATGAAGCACAAGCTGGAATCAAGATTTCTGGGAGAAATATCAAGAACCTCAGATATGCAGAGGACACCACCCTTATGGCAGAAAGTGAAGAAGCACTGAAGAGCCTCTTGATGAAAGTGAAAGAGGAGTGTGAAATAGTTGGCTTAGAACTCAACATTCAGAAAACTAAGACCATGACATCCAGTCACATCATTTCATGGCAAATAGATAGGGAAACAATGGAAACAGTGACAGACTTTATTTGGGGAGGCTCCAAAGTCACTGCAGATGGTGACTGCAGCAATGAAATGAAAAGACGCTTGCTGCTTGGAAGAAAAGTTATGACCAACGTAGACACTGAGGACATTGTATGAAAATCTCAAACAACAATAATCTCTTTTCTCCTCTGTGTGTTACATCATGTTGACATCAGCTGTCACATGGTGACTTTAATATGTGGTGTTTACAGAAAGTGTTTGATTCTAGAAGAGAACTGGTGGACAAAAAGCAAATTGCCTATCAGTAAAAGCTTTCTGTTTCATCTACTGTCACATGAAATATACGTGAAAAATATCAACACTGCAAATTATCTAGGGCAGTGAAACTCCAGTGATTGGTGTGGCCTAAAAAAATTATAGAACTTCTGTGTCTGTATATTTTCATCTCATTTTCAGTTCAGTTTAGTCACTCAGTCATGTCCGATTCTTTGCAACCCCATGGACTGCAGGACACCAAGCTTCCCTGTCCATCACTAACTCCCAGAACTTACTCAGACTCATGCCATCGAGTCAGTGATGCCATCCAACAATCTCATCCTCTGTCGTCCCCTTCTCCTCCCACCTTCAATCTTTCCCAGCATCAGGGTCTTTTCAAATGAGTCAATTCTGCACATCAGGTGGCCAAAATATGGAGTTTCAGCTTCAGCATCAGTCCTTACAATGAATATTCAGGACTGATTTCCTTTAGATGGACTGGTTGGATCTTCTTGCAGTCCAAGGGACTCTCAAGAGTACTATCCAACACCAAAGTTCAAATGCATCAATTTTTCGGTGGTCAGCTTTCTTTATAGTCCAACCCTCATGTCCGTACATGACTACTGGAAAAACCATAGCTTTGACTCAGTTCAGTTCAGTCTCTCAGTCATGTCTGATTCTTTGCGACCCCATGAACCGCCACACACCAGGCTTCCCTGTCCATCACCAACTCCTGGAGTCCACCCAAACCCATGTCCATTGAGTCAGTGATGCCATCCAACCATCTCATCCTGTTGTCCCCTTCTCCACCTGCCCTCAATCTTTCCCAGCATCAGGGTCTTTTCAAATGAGTCAGCTCTTCACATCAGGTGGTCAAAGTACTGGAGTTTCAGCTTCAACATCAGTCCTTCCAATGAACACCCAGGACTGATCTCTTTTAGGATGGACTTGTTGGATCTCCTTGCAGTCCAAGGGACTCTCAAGAGTCTTCTCCAACACCACAGTTCAAAAGCATCAATTCTTCTGTGCTCAGCTTTCTCTATAGTCCAACTCACATCCATACATGACCACTGGAAAAACCATAGCCTTGACTAGATGGACCTTTGTTGGCAAAATAATGTCTCTGTTTTTTAATATGTTGTGGTTGGTCATAACTTTTCTTCCAAGCAGTAGGCGTCTTTTCATTTCATGGCTGCAGTCACCATCTGAAGTGATTTTGGAGCCCCCCAAAATAAAGTCTGTCACTGTTTTCATTGTTTCCCCATCTATTTGCCATGAAATGTTGGGACCAGATCGCCTGATCTTAGTTTTCTAAATACTGAGTTTTAAGCCAACTTTTTCACACTCCTCTTTCACTTTCATCAAGAGGCTCTTTAGTTCTTCACTTTCTGCCATTAAGGGTGGTGTCATCTGCATAGCTGAGGTTCTTGATATTCCTCCTGGCGATCTTGATTGCAGGTTGTGCTTCATCTAGCCTGGCATTTCTCATGATGTACTTTGCATATAAGTTAAATAAGCAGGGTGACAATATACAGCCTTGACATACTCCTTTCCCGATTTGGCACCAGTCTGTTGTTCCATGTTCAGTTCTAATTGTTGCTTCCTGACCTGATACAGGTTTCTCAAGAGGCAGGTCAGGTGGTCTGGTATTCCCATCTCTTTCAGAGTTTTCCAGTTTGTTGTGATTCACACAGACAAAGGCTTTGGCGTAGTTAGTAAAGCAGAGTAGATGTTTTTCTGGAACTCTTGCTTTTTCGATGATCCAACGGATGTTGGCAATTTGATCTCTGGTTCCTTTGCCTTTTCTAAATCCAGCTTGAACATCTAGAAGTTCATGGTTCATGTATGGTTGAAGCCTGGCTTGGAGAATTTTGAGCATTACTTTGCTAGCATGTAAGATAAGTTGAAAACTACCAGTATTTCACATCTGTCTTTAAAACACATCATAGAGCACTGTAGTCTGTTGTATGGATGGTGTAGAAGGTGACCCCAAAATGCCACCTTCCTAAAACCATATCAAGTGGGGAACCTATCCCTCACTTGTCAGCCTCATCCCTTGATTTGACCAGCAGATCATGGCAGAAACAGCATTGTGTACATTCTGACCCTGAGTCTAAAGGAGCCGTAGAACCTTAAGGAGGCAGCTTTGCATGCTCTCATCCACTTGCTGATCTTGAGTCTCCTCTCACCATCAGCCCAAGCTAGCCTGCCAGAGGATGAGAGCTCATGGGGAATAGAGATAAGACACCCATCTGAGCTGTTAGACAAGTCATCCCCCATAGGACATGGCAACAGATCACAGACTCATGAGCATGCCCAGCAAGGATGAGCCTTTTATGGCCCACAGCAACAGAACCAACTAACTGAACCCAGTTCAAACTGGCAACCTACAGCACTATGAAACAAATATATAGATATTGAATTAAGCTACTAATTTGCAGGATGGTTTGTATACAGGAAAAGCTAATGACCCAAAGGATTATAAATTTTTCTCACCCACTCTCGAAGATTTTCTTTAATGTATTTTCTTCAGTATTTTACCACACTTTATATACAGGCAGGCAAATTGGCTTCTTTTAGCTGCAACTGATATTTTGGTCCTCTTCTGAGAGTTATCACTAATAATATCACTGTCATGAGATTTCAGAATTTTTAAGTAGTATATTGTTCTGTGATTTAGGACAATTAGTAAGTTGAGACTATGCGTGCCTCTCTGTTCTTCTTTGAATCATAAATATCCTGCCACACAGATCGGAGGGAGGAAACTGTTTTAAAATGCCTTTAACCATTGGCTAAAACCACACAGCGTGATGTTCCTTCTCGGTGATATAACTGAAGTGACTTATGTGTCTGAGATCTCAACTGATCTCACCACTGTACTGACAAGTAGTGTTTAGTATCATTTTATCCCCGCAGATGCTAGTTTCCTTACACAGTTTCTGTCCAGGGATAAAGCCCGCAATTCCAGTTAGGTTAACCATCTAAAAGAAGTAAAGGTTTCACTCGAGTTTTTTAAATGAATGGCATTCTGAACAGTCAGTGTTTGTTCCTTGGACCACTTTCTGACAGCACACTGGATGTGTCTGTTTGTGGATAGGAAGTAGCTGACGTTACAAATTACTAGAACGTGTCAAAAATGAGGAGACGATGAATACTAAAATTAATAAGTGAATTTATCAAGGCTGCTGAATACTTGATCAATATCAAAAATATCAAAATTGTTCTTTTTTTTAGAGGAATAAATGTCAAGAGATTACCTGTTTAAGATAATCATACTAGTTACTGATTAAAAGATTTATTACAAAGCCACAGAAATTAAGACCGTGAAGTATTGGCTCAGGGAAAAAGGGACAAGTGAAGCAGAATAATAACTCTAGAAACATATCCATGTGCATTCAGACACCTGATTTATAAACAACTGTGTCCTTGTTATGCAGTGGAAAAGAATAATCATTTCAGTTCATAGAACTGAGTCAAGGGATATATATATGAATAATAATATATTCTGACCCCTACCTCACATTATACACAAAATCAACTCCATATAGATTAGAAACCTAAATGTGAAACATAAACAGTGATTCTTATGGAAAATAAAACAGAAAATGTTTTTGCAGCCTTGGAATAGGCAAAAATTCCTGAAACAAGGCAGTCATAACAATAAAAATTAATGAGTTGGAATTAAATAAAATTAAAGATGTGTGTTCATCCACAGGCATTATTAGAAAAGGTCATTCCACAGAATGGAAAAAGGTATTTGCAAAACACATCCACCTCAGGTCTGATACTATCTATTCACTTCTCATTGTGTTATCTATCTTTTGTGGGGAGAAGGTGGAGGCAAAAGCCTCCAACAGGCAATTGACAAAGAAAATTGTCAAATGGCCACTGAACATACAAAAAGATGCTCAACTGTGTTAGTCATGGCAGTAACACAAATTGATATCATGATGAGAAACCACAATACACTCACCAGAATATTTAAAGTTAAAAATTGAATAATACATGTTGGTGAAGTGGTGGAGCAAATGAACACTCATAAACTGTTGATGGTGTGCAAGCTAGTAAAAAGTGAAAAAGTGTTTTGTAGCACTTAATAAAGCTAAATATACACCAACCCTATCATCCAGCAGTTTCATTCATTTTCACTCATAACTTATATGCTCAACACTAACATAATTGTTACTAGAAAAAGTGATATAAGCTATAAATAGCCTATTGCTCAACAGTGCCATGAATAAATAAATTGTGGTATAGTCATAAAATCACATACTTGATTAGAGCAATGAAAAATTTTTAAATTCTTCTGAGAAAACTTAAGATACTTTTTATAAAAACCTGTTTATCAGTATGTACTTTACCTTACTTACCCCCAATCATTCTGAAGAAAACAGGAGGAATTTGTCATTAAAAACAGCACAAATTAAAGTTACACGCAAATTATAGTTGAGCTCAAATTCTCTTGGAAACACACAGAAGACAGGAATAGCAAGCGATCAGCCCAAAGCACTGAGAATTTAAGTCATGATTTTCAGTAACTGAGGTCAGATATGGCCTTCAGTTCTCAGGGAAAGTAGTGGTCCTGAAACATGATGAAGGAATCCATGTGGAGAAAGAATGGCTCCTGGGTCCAGGAGAGACAATATAGTCCAAAGAAAGTACAGACACAGTCAAGGGACCAGAGTTCTGGACGTGCTTCAGTCCTCACTTTCATATTCAGCTTGGGCAAATCATTCTTGCTCTCTGCCTCAATTTCCTTAGCTGCTCTATTTTATAGCCTACATCACCAGCAATATATCATCAAATGTATTTATTATGTTGATTACTTACTGTCCTCATCTTCAGTAGCAGCCTCAAGGATAAGGTTTTTAAAACCTAGCTAACTATTCACAACTTACATGAAAATATATATATGAGATATGTATGCTGCTGCTGCTAAGTCTCTTCAGTCGTGTCCGACTCTGTGCGACCCCATAGACGGCAGCCCACCAGGCTCTGCTGTCCCTGGGATTCTCCAGGCATGAACACTGGAGTGGGTTGCCATTTCCTTCTCCAATGCTTGAAAGTGAAAAGTGAAAGTGAAGTCGCTCAGTCATGTCCGACTCTTAGCAATCCCATGGACTGCAGCCCACCAGGCTCCTCTGACCATGGGATTTTCCAGGCAAGAGTACTGGAGTGGGGTGCCATTGCCTTCTCCTTGAGATATGTATAGGATAAGCTTATTTCACAAGAAACATCAAAAAGTGCAGGAAACCCAACTGCAGCTTTTCCAGGCTCACTGGTGATGGTGGCGGAAGTGACTTGGGTAGAGGCACTGTCTCCTCGTTGGGTAGCTGGACTGGCTCTCTTCTTTGAGGGGCACAGTACTGAGCTACTCAAGAGTAGGTTTCACAAAGCCCTAGTCCCTGGGGTCCCTGATTCCCAGGGAATATAAGATGTGACTGAGAAATTGAGCATGTACACAGAGTGGTACGCTTATTAAAAGAGGGAGGCCCCAGAGGAAGGAGATATGTATACATACATACATATATGTATTCACGCTGATTCACGTTGTGATTGATGTATGGCAGAGACCACCACAACACTGCAAAATTACTGTCCAAACATCAATCTTACTCTGTGTAGGTCCTCCCAAAGCGTGTACGTATCAATAGGTAAAAGGAAGTAATAATCTTCAACTAATGACCTGATTTCAGAGCACATTCTTTCTTTTCCTTCTATGTAATAGGAAGAAACTTGTTTAAGGATAAAGTCAATTTGTTTAATGATAAACTCAATGAAGAATCTGTAAACACATATTTATTCAACATCAACTCTTTGTATCTGACATCCTGCTAATACATGTCAGACATGATGAAGATTAGACGAGGGCAACAGCTCTAAGAAATGTGCTGTGTGTTTGGAAACACAGGAATATGAAAATGAGAAGAGCATGATGTGTTAACCACCAAATAAATGGTTTGAATAATAAATATCCATATATGCTTAGAAAACAAAACTGTGCTGCTTGCAGAGATGTGGATGGACCTAAAGACTGTCATACAGACTGAACTAAGTCAGAAAGAGAAGAACAAACATCGTATATCAACACATGTAAGTGGAATCTAGAAAAATGGTATAGATGAACAGATGTATCTGCAGAGCAGAAACAGAGACACAGATGTAGACAACAAACATATGGATACTAAGGGGAGAAGGGGAGATGGGATGGACTGTGAGGCAGGGATTGACATATATACACTATTATGTATAAAATAGATAATCAATGAGAACCAACTGTATAGCACAAGGGAATTCTGCTCAGTGCTCTGTGGTGACCTAAGGAAATATGGGGGAAAAGGGATATGTGTGTGTGTATACATAACTGATTCACTTTGCTGTAAAGCAGAAACTAACACAACATTGTAAAGCAACTGTACTCCAACTAAAAGAAAAATATTCAGAGGTGGATATATTCAAAATATTTTCAGGAACCAATAAATTGGCCATTGCATAGTTTTGGTATGACAAGGATTTGATATACGGGTAAAGCGAGTTTGTGGTGGGCCTTTAAGGCAAGATGAGTTGATCTGTGGGGCGGTAAACCTCAACCATCAGCAGAAAAAGTAGAGATAAAGTTGGAGTTATTACCCCTCAAAGTGCACATATAAACCTCAAATATCTGAAAGGGAAAAAGGACTCTGCTGACAGCAAAGACTTCCTTTCGGATATTAGTGAACGAGGTAATAGTAAATCATAATACACTGTATTCGCAAACTACTTATACAAGTAACCCCACGGCCGTGATAATATAATCTCAATTTTGTCCTAAATGACATTACACAGTTCTGACTTCCTTGGAAACGATATCCATATAGAACACATGATATCCATTTTACAGTTTGAAATCTTGATCCCACAGAAGCAGTCGAGTGCTTGGGTTCAGCGGGTGTTACTTTCCTCACTTTGTCATTATCTTATTTCAAGAAGGCTCTGGAGACAATCCCTGACATCTCCATGCTTCGACTTCCATCTGTGTGAAATGAAATAATGACTGCCTCCTCCCTACTTCATCAAAATCAGTGAGCAACAAAAGCACATTAAAATCAGGGATGCAGGAAGGATTAAAAGGAAAAAAGCTTCTGTCCATTGTCATTAAAAAACAAAACAAAGTTTGGCCAGCCTAACTCATCTGGGGTTCCATGAGGTAATTAGGCCCTACAGAGTATAATCTGAGTGATCCTTTTTTTCAATTCTCCCAAGGATGTTATAAAGCTGGTACCATTGTAGATGCACAGGCCAGAAGTTAACTCATTACACACAATAAACGCGTTAGATCATTAGCACTGAATTTTCTTGTGAACTCAGGATGAAAAGAGCTGACACTGTATGTGATACACAAATTAGGCCGAAGTATTTGATGTCATATATATATATTTTTTTTAAAAAGCTCTATGTTTGCAGCCCTATAGATTCAAAGCCTCCCCGTATTCTAAAGAAAAATACAATAGTCTGGAGTAATGCTAAAATGAATGGCCCATAAGTTTGGAGATGTTACATACAAGGAACAGAAGAGTAAATGCTCTCATACCTTACCATATATAAAACATTTTTTGAAGAGAATTTGTGACTTAACACCTAATATTTGTGTGGCTCATTTAAAATTCTACAAAACATGCTTCTGAAAGACAAACATTCTTCTTCCTGTTTTAAAGATGAGGACAATGAGACCAAGGAAAAATAACCTCCCTAATACCTAAAGCTGATGTGAAGCAGAGGTTCAATTTCAAGTAAGGTTAATTTGAAGAGAAAGCAGTTCCTTTTACAGCCATTTTACAAAAACTCCTCAAAATAGGATTCATCTTCATGGGCAGATGAGACAACAAGTTCAGAGGAGTAACCAGTGTCTGGTCCCAAAGCTCAGTGCTAGCAAGTTTCTGACTATGAATCTTATGTAACCTGCAAAGCCATGGTTGAGGATTAAAAAAAAAAAAACAAAAAAAACAGTACTTCAAAATGGCTTCTCTGGGTTGAAGTGTGCTCTTGCAAAAATTTGTAACATTAAAACCTAATCTCTGGAATTTCAGAATGTGACCTAATTTGTAGATGGCGTTTTTACAGAAGTTATTAGGTGAGTTCTAATTCAACATAACTGGCATCCTTTTAAGAAGAGGAAGTGTGGATACAGATACACTCAGAGGGAAGACAATGTGCAGACAGAGAGATGACCAGCTCCGAGCTGAGGAGAGAGAGGCCTGGGGCAGATCCTGCCTCACAGCCCACACAAGGAACCAGCTCTACTGACACTTTGGACTTCCAGCCTCCGGATCATTGAGACAATTAATTTCTATTGTTTTTTTATTTTTTTATTTTTTTTCTTATTTTTTTAATTTTATTTTATTTTTAAACTTTACATAATTGTATTAGTTTTGCCAAACATCAAAATGAATCCGCCACAGGTATACATGTGTTCCCCATCCTGAACCCTCCTCCCCCCCCTCCCCATACCATCCCTCTGGGTCGTCCCAGTGCACCAGCCCCAAGCATCCAGTATCGTGCATCGAAACGTAAGACCAGAAACTATAAAACTCCTAGAGGAGAACATAGGCCAAACACTCTCGGACATACCTCACAGCAGGATCCTCTATGACCCACCTCCCAGAATATTGGTAATTTCTATTGTTTAAGCCACCTGCTATGTGGTACTTTGTCTGTGGTAACCCTAGAAAACTGACCAAACCAAAACTAAATATTTATTGGTTGAAAATTCAAAAACCAGATAAGTACAAAATGAATTCTTCTGTAAATTTGGTTCCGAGGCTACCAAAGCTTAAAATTGCATTAAGTCTTTTTAGAACACTTTATCTAAGGCAATAACATAAAATCTCACTATTGTTTTGGCTTTAAAAAAATAGATCTATACTTTTGTAAAAATAAAAATAAACTACATTTAACCCTAGATTATAGGATTACGTACCTTAAAGTATTCACTTTATGGTGAATTCTAATATATATGTTTTATAGTGATAGTCTGATTCTTCAAAAATTATCATAATTACACATCATAAAAACTGGAAAAGATCAGTTTTCATTCCAATCCCAAAGAAAGGCAATGCCAAAGAATGTTCAAACTACCATACAATTGCACTCAGCTCACACACAAGCCAAGTAGTGCTCAAAATTCTCCAAGCTAGGCTTCAACAGTTCATGAACTGAGAACGTCCAGATGTTCAAGAGGGATTTAGAAAAGGCAGAGGAAACAGAGATCAAATTTTGCCAACATCCGTTGGATCACAGAAAAAGCAAGAGAATTACAGAAAAACATCTATTCTGCTTCATTGACTACACTAAAGCCTTTGATTGTGTGGATCACAACAAACTGCAGAAAATTCTTAAAGAGATGGGAATACTAGACCACCTGACCTGCCTCCTGAGAAATCTGTATGAAAGTCAAGAAGCAATAGTTAGAACTAGACATGGAACAATGAACTGGTTCAAAATTGGGAAAAGAGTACATCGAGGCTGTATATTGTCACCCTGCATATTTAAATTATATGCAAAATCCATCATGAGAAATCTCAGGCTGGATGAAGCACAAGCTGGAATCAAGATTGCCGGGAGAAATATCAATATCCTCAGATATGCAGAGACACTACCATTATGGCGGAAAGCAATGAGGAAATAAAGAACTTTTTGATGAAAGTGAAAGAGGAGACTGAAAAAGCTGGCTTAAAAATCAACATTTAAAAAACGAAGATGATGGTATCCGGTCCCATCACTTCATGGCAAATAGATGGGGAAAAAATGGAAACAGTGGCAGACTTTATTTTCTTGGAATCCAAGATCACTGCAGATGGCGACTGCAGTCATAAAATTAAAAGACACTTGCTCCTTGGAAGAAAAGCTATGACAAAACTAGAAAGTGTCTTAAAAAGCAGAGACATTACTCTGCCAACACAGGTGTGTATTGTCAAAGCTATGGTTTTTCCAATAGTCATGTATGGATGTGAGAGTTGGACAATGAATAAACCTGAATGCCAAAAAATTGATGCTTTTGAACTGTGGTATTGGAGAAGACTCTTGAGAGTCCCTTAGACTACAAGGAAATCAAATTAGTCAATCTTAAAGGAAATCAGTCCTGAATATTCATTGGAAGGACTGATGCTGAAGCTCCAATAGTTTGGCCACCTGATTAGTAGAGTCATTAGAAAAGACCCTGAGGCTGGGAAAGCTTGAGAGCAGGAGGAGAAGGGGATGACAGAGGATGAGATGGTTGGATGGCATCACCGGCTCGATGGACATGTGCTTGAGCAAGGCCTGGAGTTGGTGATGGATAGGGAAGCCTAGCGTGCTGCCATCCATGGGGTCCCAAACAGTCAGACACAACTGAGCGACTAAACTGAACAGATGTGTAACTACATATATGTAATATTATGGAATGTCTATATATTTAAATTTTAGCAGGCTCTAATTATTTTATTATTCAATATAAAATCAATATATATACTTTGGGAAGTACATTAAACAGGCCTACTTTCCACTTATCTACTTAATCCACAAAGGTAATTCTATATACTGTATCAAGATTTAATACTAGAGATAATTTATAATTTTAAAACCTAAATCAACTGAACATTCTCCTTATTCCAAGTAATTATATACTCTTTGCAAAAAGATACCATCTTCTAACCTCATTATATTCTGAGTTCTGTGCTGTCTTTTAATTGATAAGAGCACAATATAATTATTTTACAAGTGAAGATGATGACAAAATGATAATGAATAAGATCTATTTCATTTGATGTCCTTTTGGATGATCCATCCACAGACTGATTAATGAAAGAGACACAGAATAATACCCTATAAATGTTAGGTAATGCAATTATTCAGAAAAATATTTACTTCTGTTTTATTGACTACACTAAAGCCTTTGACTGTGTGGATCACAACAAACTGGAAAATTCTTCAAGAGATGGGAATACCAGACCACCTTACCTGCTTCCTGAGAAACCTGTATGCAGGTCAAGAAGCAACAGTTAGAAACAGACATGGAACAACAGACTGGTTCAAAATTGGGATAGGATTGTGTCAAGGCTGCATATTATGATTAACAGGCAAAAAAAAAAAAAAAAAAAAGGGCAAGAGACACTAGTGGTTAGATAAAGAATAATCTAGTGAAGTATACTGTCAGTGATAAAACTTCAACACATTATTTTTTCATTATCAGTGACATTCCTTTATATGACTCTTTTCATAAAGCTATGTTCCACACAATGTTGGCAGTTTCTGTAATGACTATGGATGGAGAGGCCAATCAAACTATAGGAGAAAGAAGATGGGAGAATAAGAGGACGTGGAGCTCATGTCCCCCATGAACATAAGAAACATACATCTACATGTGGGCCAACTCTCACTGAAAACAAACTGGAAAGTGGCAGCAGGACTTCTATACAACAAAAGCTGTAAGAACTCTACACATGTAATCAGGTAGGAAGGAAAGAAAGTGATGGGGTTGAGACCTGTGCCCTGGGAAGAGACTCAGAGGAAAAGGAGTTTGCAAGCGTGGACATGTGCCCAGGGGTACTGAGGGGCAAGAGCCACAGACTGGCCACCCCAGCCCTGGTCTTATGCGGGTAGTCAAGCCCCACTGTCAGGCTGGAAGACCACTGTATCAACATCTGGTTGTGGAAAGCCTGGGCTCCACTCTGTGTAGTACACAAGCACAGCCTTGCCTCTGAGGCAGGGTGGACAGAGGTCTGCTCTACCGACTACCAGGATTTCACCACCAATTCAGTGCAGCCCAGTCTGATGCAAGTGAAAACGCCAGTTTATCTTATGCCACGTTGGTGCAGCACAGGATTTAGGAGCCATGACCAGGGAGGAGATTCCACTGTGTGACGCAGATGGGACCTGGTCCCAGGGCACAGTCTGAAGCTGATGTAGGGGAGGAGGTGGTCAGATTCAAGCAGCACATAGAAGCAAACCAGCCCTCTGCTGACAGCCACTCCATCACCGCTCACAGTAAACGAGGAGAGTCCATGGGGACCCCTCCCGTCCTGCAGAATGGACCCACGACAAGGCAGGGACGGCAGAAGCCAGGCAAGTGTCTGGCTGGAAGGCACAAAAGGCGACCAGCACCTGAGGCTGTGCATGAACAGAGCGAGTGAAGCAACACTGGCGCCCTCACAGGCAGCACACTGGAGAGAGCTCAGGCCTCTGTCTGCTACTGGCATGAGCTGAGAGCCCACACAGCCCATGTCTTTCAGCACTCCCCTGTCTATGAGGTAAAGGAAAAGGGAAAATGCACAATTACAGGGAACAGAGCCAACTCAGCCCCAACACTAAGGGCTTCTGAGCCAGCAATCTGGACCAGACCCTAACCCTAAGAGGGTGACGATGGCCACTGGGCAGCCGGGAAGTCCTGCCTCACACCAGGGTCCAGCTCTTGCCACACCATCTCCAGCCTCACCCCTTACGAAACTGGTAGCTGCCAATACACCGTGAGGAAAGATATGACTTGTGTCCACATCAAATCCAGCTCTCCCTTCAAAGGAGTCTGCTCACACATGAGAACATCCCATCAATAACAAAATAGGTAACCATGATCTAAGTTCATAGAGGTGGAGAAAGTTATGCAAAATGAGAAGACAGAGGGACTGCTCTCAATTGCAAGAGCAATAGGAAAAAAAGCCTGAAAAAGAAATGATGCAGAAATAAATAATTATGAGATAAAGAATTCAAAGCACTGGTAATTAAAAAATGTTAACTAAATTATGGGGAAAAGAGATGTATACAGAGAGAATTTTAACAAGGAACTAGAAAACATAAGAAAGACTCAATCAGAAATGAAGGATTCAGTAGCCAAATCTGGAAAACAGAACAATGGAATTCAATAAATCAGAAGAAGATAAAAATAATGAAAGCAATGTAAGAGACCACTGGGATAACATTAAGCATACCAACATTACCTTATAGGAATCCTAGAAAGAAGAGAGTGAGAAGGACACTGAAAATGTGTTACAGGACATTCTGGCTAAAAATTTCCAAACCCAAAGAAGGAAATATAACAGATATCCAGGTACTGGAAATACACAGGGTACCAAACAAGATCAACTAAAAAAGACCCACATCAAGACATACCATAATTAAAACGGCAGAAGATACAGAGAGAATTCTAAAGACAGCAAGAGAGAAATAAAGAGTCACATACAAGGGACCCCCATAAGGCTATCAGTTGATTTCCCTGTAGAAACTTTGCAGGTCAGACGGGACTGGCATGATATATTCAAAGTGCTGAAAGAGAAAAATCTTCCACCTACAGCATTCTACCCAGTGAGATTATCACTTTAAAATAGAAAGATAAATAAAGAACTTCTCAGAAACGCAAAGTCTAAGAGTTCATCAATATTAAATCTACCTGCAAAGAAGTGTTAAAGGATCTTCTCTAATTGGTAAGTAAGTAAAAATCTATAGAAAGGTAAAGTCTCACTAGGAAAAGCAAACACTAATTCATAGTACAGCCTGGGAATCAACATAGGCAGAACACTCTTTAATAAAATAGTAGCAGTGTATTTTGGATCTGTCTCCTAAGGCAAAGGAAACAAAAGGAAAAATATACAAATGGGACCTAATTAAATTTAAAAGCTTTTGCACAGCAAAGGAAACTATCCACCAAGCAAAAACACAACCTCCAGGATAGGGGAAAACATTTGCAAATGGTACCATGAGCAACAAGGGGTTAATATTCAAGCATATAAAGAGCTCTACAACTCAGTATAAGAAGATACAATCAAAATAAGGGCAGAAGACCTGAACAGACATTTTTCCAAACACACAGAGATGGAACAGGAACATGAAAAGATCGCTAATTATAAGAGAAATGCAAATTAATATAACAATGAGATATCAACTCATATCTGTCAGAATGGCCATCATCAAATGTTTACAAGTAACAAATACCAGTTACTTAGGATATGGGAACCCATGTACAATAACACTGGGGATATAAACTGGTACAGCCACTGTGAAAAACAGTAATGAAGTTTCCTCAAAAAGCTAAAAGCAGAACTATCATATTACCCAGCATTTGTGCTCCTGGGTATATATCTGAGAAAAAATGAGATATTCTGGCCATCTGATGCAAAGAGCTGACTCACCTGAAAAGACCCTGAGGCTGGAAAAGTTTGAGGGCAGGAGGAGAAGGGGGCAACAGAGGATGAGATGGTTGGATGGCATCATCAACTCAATAGACATGAGTTTGAGCAAATCCCAGGAGATAGTGAAGGACAGGGAAGCCTGGCTTGCTGCGGTCCATGGGGTATCGAAGAGTCAGACATGACTGAGTGACAAATCAACAACAATTTGAAACTATATATGTACCCCAATATTCATAGTAACACTGTTTATAATAACCAAGATATGGAAGCAAACCAAATGTCCATCAATAGACAAACAGGCAAAGAAGATACACACACACACACAGAGGAATATTACTCAGTTAAAAAAAAAATAAAAGAATGAAATTCTGCCATTTTCAACACCGTGAATGCATCTAGAGAAAGATAAGTACTGTGTGTTATCACTTATACCTAGAATATAGAAAATAAAGCAAAAGAATACATATGCAAAACAGAATCACAAATATAGAAAACAAACTAGTGATTACCAGTGAGGAGAGGGGCAAGATAGGAGTGTGGGATAAACAGATACAAATTACTATGTATAAAACAGGTAAGCAACAAAGATGTATTATACAGCACAAGGAAACCATAATCATTATCTTATAATAACTTTTAACAGAGTATAATCTGTAAAAACAGTGAATCACTTAGCTGTACACCTGAAACTCACATAATATTGTAAATCAACTATACTTCAATTTTAAAAAAATAATAATAATTACAGTAGAAATGCTCCTTCATAGGATTTTATAACCCAAAGTCTTTACACAAAAATTGGAAGGTGCAAGATAAGCTGAAAAGAGCTAAGATATACCTTCTAAGAATACACAATCATAAGAACACAGTCACTCATTGCAAAGCTCGTTTACAAAGAAACTTATACAAATAAGTAATAATACTGCTAAAATAATTGTGGTGCAAGGAAAATAAATAAAAAGAGAAAGCTTTCAGCCAAAAAATGGAAAAAGGAAAACTAAGGACAAAAAAAAAAATGTAAAGATCACTAAATTCTGCCACTGTAGTGGAAGATAAGAGATGCAGTTACAAAGTTTGAATTTTAAATATATGTGCAAAGTATCCTACGAGTGGGGACGTTTTCCTTGCTTCTGTAGTCCCAGATGTGTCATTAACAAAGGAACCATAAAGGGTCAAATAAACCCAGATGTACACCCAGTTGTACAATTTAGATACATGAGAAATGGTATGGAGGGCAAAAAGTAAGAAGAATAAGACTGAAGATTATATCCATGTGTTTTACTGTCCTAAATTATGTAAGTTCAAGGGATATCTATGTCTGTCTGTCTGTCTATAATTTATAATAAAACCTTTATAGGAAAGCTTTCCCGACTGAATTATCAGTGTAATTTTCAGTGACAGTTTTTTTTGGTATTCCCTAGGATTTTTTGGGAGAAGGCAATGGTACCCCACTCCAGTACTGTTGCCCAGAAAATCCCATGGATGGAGGAGCCTAGTAGGCTGCAGTCCATGGGGCCGCTAAGAGTCAGAAACGATTGAGCAACTTCACTTTCACTTTCCACTTTCATGCATTGGAGAAGGAAATGGCAACCCACTCCAGTGTTCTTGCCTGGAGAATCCCAGGGACGGAGAAGCCTGGTAGGCTGCAGTCCATGGGGTTGCACAGAGTCGGACACGACTGAAGCGACTTAGCAGCAGCAGCAGCAGAATTTTTTTTTTCATCTCAAATCTTCATTGAGGCAAGAGAGATTTAGATTTAGCTTTAAACACTAAAATGAGACTGACTTTTTGGATTTTATTTTCCTGTGAAGAGTATAAAATAAGCATCATGACTGTTGGGACTATATCAGTAAAATTGTATATACTACCTTCATACCAATTCTTAAACCCTCAGAGAAATCAGCTATGCTGACAGGATACAGATTCACTACCAAAATAATAACAACTGCTCCTTAGCATAAATCATTTATCATTTTTCTAATTTAATCCAATTCCTGCATTTTCCTTAAATATACTAGTAAATAAATAATTTGCTCCTCAACATCATTACTCTGGCATGGAGGAAAGAAAGCAATACAGCCTAACCTATCAAGTCGCCAGATGAACAGGCTCCTTCAATAGAACAGGCTCTTTCAAAATTAATGACCTGCTTCAGCATGATGAGCGCCCAGGAAAGGAAATATTTATGGTTTTTCTCCTAACTTCTGACCCTTGAAATTAAAAGCACTTTCTCCACCTCCTCTGTTCCAGTTAACCCGTAGGAAAAATGTCTCTCTTTATGGCAGGGAGAAATTTTTATGATACCCAGAGATACAGCTATATCTATATACATATACATATATATATACATGTGAACCATTACAGAGCATCCCTACAAAGTTGCCTTCCAATGGTGAGGAAAAGCACAGAATGCCTTGGGACAAAGGGTCAATGGCCTTTGCCACGTCCGCTTACCCCAAGCTAAGACAAAGCTACTTTGCAGAGTGACACTGAAACACTCACAAAACTTCTGCACTGTCCAACAGGCTTCTATTGATAATAACCAGTCTGAGGGTTCAGGAATCTCAGGATCCTGGTCTAGACAGATACACAGATGCCTGCAGTAGGCATCAATCAAACTAGGCTTCCTGTCAAACAAAGATGAATTCCAGCTAGCTAAGATCTACCAGAGAAAAACATTCTATTTGCACTCATTTGTTTCAAGAAGGTAGACCAGACTGCACCACAATCAAAATATGTAACTCCAATGATAAATAATAGTGGCAATGATAATGCATTGGTATACTAATATATATTATACAAAGTATAAATGCAATATTATAAATATAATGCATTGTTATTATTTCTCATATAAAGGTTAGGGAAAAAACAGCATATTTGAGACAGAGGTGTTCACAAAAATAAAAAAGATGGTAGACCAGTAAAACTGACTGCAGACTCCAGGTTCTAGATTCATGAAATAATTATTTTCTGTTGTTTTAGGCCATCAAGTTTATAGTAATTTTTTACAACAGCCACAGGTAAGTAATAAGCCAAACTTGAATCCTTAGTGCTTTTGCTATATATTGTTTCCAAGTTGCAAATTAAAAAACTGCTTGCATTGAGTATGTATAAACAGTAGTTACAGAAAAAACAAACAAATTAACTCCATTTTAAAGACTATGCCAAAGCCTTTGACTGTGTGGATCACAATAAACTGTGGAAAATTCTGAAAGAGATGGGAATACCAGACCACCTGACTTGCCTCTTGAGAAACCTATATGCAGGTCAGGAAGCAACAGTTAAAACTGGACATGGAAAAACAGACTGGTTCCAAATAGGAAAAGGATTACGTCCAGGCTGTATATTGTCACCCTGCTTATTTAACTTACATGCAGAGTACATTATGAGAAACGCTGGGCTGGAAGAAGCACAGCTGGAATCAAGATTGCCGGAAAAAATATCAATAACCTCAGATATGCAGTTGACACCACCCTTATGGCAGAAAGTGAAGAGGAACTAAAAAGCCTCTTGATGAAAGTGAAAGAGGAGAGTGAAAAAGTTGGCTCAAAGCTCAACATTCAGAAAACGAAGATCATGACATCTGGTCCTATCATTTCATGGGAAATGGATGGGGAAACAGTGGAAACAGTGTCAGACTTTATTTTGGGGGGCTCCAAAATCACTGCAGATGGTGACTACAGCCATGAAATTAAAAGACGTTTACTCCTTGGAAGAAAAGTTATGACCAACCTAGATAGCATATTCAAAAGCAGAGACATTACTTTGCCAACAAAGGTTCATCTAGTCAAGGCTATGGTTTTTCCAGTGGTCATGTATGGATGAGAGAGTTGGACTTGGAAGAAAGCTGAGTGCCAAAGAATTGATGCTTTTGAACTGTGGTGGTGAAGAAGACTCTTGAGAGCCCCTTGGACTGCAAGGAGATCCAACCAGTCCATTCTAGAGGAGATCAGCCCTGGGATTTCTTTGGAAGGAATGATGCTAAAGCTGAAACTCCAGTACTTTGGCCACCTCATGTGAAGAGTTGACTCATTGGAAAAGACTCTGATGCTGGGAGGGATTGGGGGCAGGAGGAGTAGGGGATAACAGAGGATGAGATGGCTGGATGGCATCAGTGACTCGATGGACGTGAGTTTGAGTGAACTCCGGGAGATGGTGCAGCACGCCAGGGAGGCCTGGCATGCTGCAATTCATGGGGTCACAAAGAGTCGGACACGACTGAGCAACTGAACTGAACTGAAAGACCAAAAAAAAACCATAGGTACCATCTTTTTTAAGTTTCTGAAAGCACTCCTTTTTTTTCCTTTCTTGTTTTACTAGGGGGAAATGGTCCTAAGTTACCACTGTCAATGTATCAGATGAAAATTTCTCATCAAAAACAAGACCATAAGCACAAAGACAAGCAAAACACAATCACATTTCATAAAATGCACAAAATACTTTTTTTTTTTAATTCCTTTTTAAAGCTCACTTCAACATAGTAAAGTCAAAGCTGAACTATTTTTCTCTTGATAATTTATTTGGGAAAGCTAATGCTTTCTAAATGTCACAGTTTGAGGGTTCATTAAAACTTACTGGGGGATTTTTTTAATAATAAATACACATATTAAAAGTGAATGGAGTGTTAATTACTTGAAAATGTGAAACCATTTGCAGTATTTAAAACAAATTGAGAATAGTCTATTACTCTAATTATTTCAGGACTGAAGGCAAGTCTTAGTTCTCTGTGTTTGCTGGGCAATATGGCATTACATTAGACATGGCACATATGTGAAACATGTTTTTTCTCCTTCCAACTCTACATGTTTTACTGTGATGTAAGCCATATGTTTCATTACAAAGGATGGTATGAAAAGGCTATTGCTAGAGAGGCAAACTCTTGACTCAGAAATCAGCAAAATAGAAAGGACTCTTCATTAAAAACGCATTACTGTTTTGCTTCAAGGCATTTACCTTATGTTCCCAGTAACACCCTGACAGTTTAGAGATTAAAAACATCTGGATTTTAGGCATTAAGATTTTAGGGATTATGGGGCTGATGCTAAAAATACAGACCATTATGGACTACTCAAAATAATGGGCTGTTTGGTGGAGAAAGGGATCATGTGATGAATAAATTAACACATAATCATTTCATGATTAAACACATCTCATGACTGAGCATGAAGACACATAGGTTAAAAATTTCAGTGCCTGTATTATCCCTTGTTTATAAACTAGGCAACCTCTAAGACCCTTTTAAGCTATCTTAATTTTAGAAGTCTATTTTAGCTGTGTGCCAATGATTAAATAATTATGTAGGTTCCTTTTAGGACCAGGAGGTAAAAGCAAATGCCCTCTGAGCTAAAATTATGACTCTTGTGATCACCAAATGCTAAATAAATTTTAAACACATATGTAAGGGTTTAAAGATATCTACAATCTCTTTGCTACTCCTCCCTTCAAGAGATAGGGCATAATTCTACTCCCTTTGAGTGTGGGCTGGACTTAGTGACTCACGTCTAGAGAACAGATTATAACAGAGGTGATAGGATGATGTCCAAGATAAAGTTATATAAAGACTATGACTTCTAACTTGGGTGTCTACTCCACTGCTTGCTTTAACCCTCTTTTGAGGACTTACAGGCAGTCTTTGGTGGGAGCAACATGAGGAAAAACCGAGATCTGTTACCTACTGTGTGTGAGCTTGGAAGTAGATACTCTTAGTACTGCCAATGACCATGTGAGTGAACCCAGAAGCTAATATGCTTCCAGTTAAGCCTTGAGATAATTGCAGCTGTAAAGTTACCTTGCTGCAACCTCATGAAAGACCCTAAGTCAGCAATATACAGTTAAGTTAGTTTGTATTCTTGATTCACAAAAAATGTGACATGATAAATGTTAAGTGATTACATTTGGGATGATTTGTTACACAGCAGTAGCTAACTATTACAATATGTAATAAGAATAAAGTGTGCTGGCACAGAGGCAAGGCCAGAGAATGAATCTGGATCTCCAAACCAAGGACTATGGCTTTTCAGTTGTAGGACAGTGAACAAGATCACATTGCTCCTCAAGGCGTCATTTGCCCATCTACACAAGAAAGGTGTTCATCAAAATTATTTCCAAGATTCCTTCTGGCCAAGAAAACGTAGGATTCCAAGCTATAGAGAGGCCACTCTAATCTCCATATAAGAAAAGATGACCACTGGAACTTCCTGGCACTGAGAGCTAGCTGCTTTGCAGGCCCTCTTGAGAAGAGCCTGGATTATCACTGGTATTGACCATACCAAGACTTTTCTTCTACTGGATAGGAAACATAAGTAGATAACATACTATTTCTTACAACTCTGGTATGCTATATTTCTGACCTAGCCTTCAGAACAAAGAAAAAGGGTAATGCCCCTTATCAAATTAAACCAAAATAACCACATAAATAAGGAAGTTAGCTAAAATATTTCTCTATATTCTTTGAATTGATACTTTCCCTTATGGGACTTACCCACAGATAATTTACATAAAACCCCAAAGATACATGTACATTTATGAAAGCATTTTTTTAATGGCAAAATTATTTTAAAATGTGAATGCCATCAGTGAGGGTATATTTACTTATGGAAAGGTGGTCATGATTCATCCTAAATGCAAAGAACAAACTGCAAAAGCTATGTTAGAGATCTCAAATTTAGCCACATATCACCAGAGACTTTAAATTTCTTTTTTTTTTCTTTTCCTCTCTCGCTTTTTTCAATTCTGATGCTCAGAACACATACCAGAAGAGTTAAGTCAGAATCTCTCAAGGTGAGACCCAGATATTAGTATATTTTTAAAGCCTATTTGGTAATTCCAACATAAAACCAAAGTTGAGAACTACTTGAGAATGGTCTCATTTGAGTTACTAAAAAAAAGGTCCACTGATGTATGTATATTTATCCACATATATTTGTGTATATTTGTCCATGTATAGAAAAAGATTCTAAAGGAAACATATTTAACTAAAGATAGTGAAGCCCGGAGGGCAAAAATCATTTACCCCTTAACTTTTTTTCACAATGACTATATGTCATTGCTCTAACTCTCAGGAATTTGAAAGGTCAGGAAGAAAGAAAAACAAGTTTCTCAAATAGTATAGAATCTGGAGGAACAAAGACAGTTACTACTATATGGCCTCAATTTGCATCTTTAAAAGGTACTGAAACCTTAAGCTACAAAATGACAAAATATTCAGTTGAAAGAATAAAAAAATATATTTAATTAACACTATAAAAGACTAGTCTTTCTGCTTTTTCTTTATAAATCATTTTCCCTTAGTTCTGATGATGTGAAGTCATCATCTAAAGTCCTGCACTAGAACAGAAAAAAATAATAAACCATGGCATAGAATTTAGAACGTGGATATACAGATAAAGCATTCTAGTCTTCTTTTAAGATACATATAAGGAATTTGACACAGAATAAAATACTTGCTTAATAGTTTGTAAGAGACTAGTACATTGACTGACTTACACTAGTCCAATACTATTCCCATTGTAATAATAATACTGTATAAGAAAGATATACTGCTCATGTTTCAAGGGTGGAGAGGGAGACACGGCAGGGAGGCACAGGGAAGGTGCTCATTCAAAAGAAACCAATCCCATCCTTTGCACTAAGATAGGCCAAATTCTACCACTGATTTGTGAATCAATCATCCAAGGATAATATACTATGTAACAGCTGAAATATTTGAATCTCTAACATCCACGGTAATTCATAAAGATGACAAAGTAGGTCCATGTTATAACATTTACTAAAAAATCATACAAACATTTATATGTCTACTGTCTGAGTTCATTCAAAATTTCTTTATATGCCTTGTTTAGGTTCCTCACAATGCTACCGTTGTATAAACAGGACTGCAGAGAACTAAATGGAAATTACAGCTGGATGAGAATGTTAAGCTTTTACTCTGTTTTAACCTGAGAGTGTCTGGGATGAAGAGCATATCAAACAACATGTATTGAACACTCACCGAGTACCTGATTTGACCTAGGTAGTTGAAAGTAAAGACATCTGTAGTTGTGTGGGTTTCCCTTCTTGAACATGATGGAAAACTGCCAAAAATCTAACATGATAGGTTAAAAAATGTGTCCTCAGCACTTATTTGAATACAAACTTAAATGAAACAGGTTTTCTTCTAAAACTTAGCTTTCAGTGTGAAAATGAAATGGCCCTACTGTGAGGATACTGATGTCAGAAGGAAAGGAACAATTTTCTTCAGTTGTAAAAAAACTGACTTTTTTTTTTTTAACAGTTGTAAAAGAAAATAGCTAATTTTTAGAAGAAAACCTGTTTCATTAAAGTTTGTATTCAAAGGTGGGCTTCCCTGGTGGCTCAGATGGTAAAGAGTCTACCTGCAGTGTGGGAGACCCGGGTTTGATCCCTGGGTTGGGAAGATCCCCTGGAGAAGGAAATGGCAACCCCCTCCAGAGTTCTTGCCTGAAGAATCCCACGGACAGAGGAGCCTGGTGGGCTGCAGTCTATGTGGTTGCCAAGAGTCGGACACAACTGAACGACTTCACTTACAAAAGGTTATGGTTTACCTTTTCTTTAAAAAGGAAAGAAATAAAGAACTTTTTCTCATAAATGGATGAAATTCACACTTTGATTCTCTCAAAAAATACACAGAAATCCAACCCTAATCCCTCACTCCCAGATCAAGGATGCCAGTAATGACAAGCTGGTAGATATCTAAAGGGTTAAGAAATGGATATTCAGATACACAGAAAACAAGAAGTGGTCTGCAAAATACTAATGTAGTAATTTATCTATGATTAAAAACAGTTTGCTTCAAAGCATGAGTATAAGAGAAATAGGATCAACAAACAGGATCGATCTATTCTAACCCAACAAATAATTAGAAAAAAATAATGAGATGATTTCCTTAAAGAATAAAGAAATAAGTGCAATGAATTCTGTCTATAATCAAGGGTAATTCATTTTCTTATCATAAAATATGATCTCTTTGAACTGTATAATATGGAAGATTCAAAGATTATTAGACATCAAACCCTCACTCTAGAAAACTGATGGAGAAGCTTTCATTGAATCTAAAGTCTTACACTTTAAACTCAAAGAAAACCCAAAGAGAGATGTATTTGAATATATGGTTGATTTTTTTTTAAGTTGAATATTCTCATGGAAATATATAGTGTACTTTTTAAACCGTGTGTGTGTGTGTGCACGCGCACGCACGCACTCAGTCTCTCAGTTGTGTCTGATTACTTGCAACGCCATGGACTGTACCCTGCTGGGCCCTCTGTCCATGGAATTTTTCAGGAAAGATACTGGAGTGGGTTGCCATTTCCTTCTCCTGGGGATGTTCCTGACTCAAGGATCGGACCCACATCTCTTGCGTCTCCTGCACTTGCAGGCAGATTCTTTACCACTAAGCGCCACATGGAAAGCCCTTTTAAGTACTTTATATTTTCCTAATTATTTTCATGTAGTATTTTCCTAAAATATTCATATTAATGGGCTAAAACTTTAAATATACAAACTAAATTAAAAGGCAAAACAACAGAAATCTGAATTGTCAGATTTAATCAGTATTCTGTACTGAATAAAAATTCTCATTGCATATTTCCCTTCATAAGTCTTTGTTCTTGAAAAGCTGTCTCCATTTCAGCTAAATGCATTGATTTGTATAATGTCTTTTTTCATTAATATTTTCCTAGTTTTTTGCAAAATAGCTCCTATTATAGGAAAAATAACAAGAATATATACATGTCTATGTATGTATATCCACATAATTCTAAAGACCATCACTGTACTTTTTGAAATTTTCAGAATTTATCAAGTATTTATTCTTTTAATATATCAACTAATAGCATTTTACCTGTCATAGTAAAACATGAAATATATCTTTTCCCACTAGTGACAAATGATGAGTTTAAATCGGAGTAGCAATGTGTATGCAGTAAGAAAGACTCAAAGACCTTATTAAGAATTTCCAGTGTAAATCTTGTCCCTGATTTGTCACTGGGGAATTGGTGGGGTGAATCCAGGGATTTGATATTTGCTTTCCTGTGAAAATTACTCAAAGTTCCAATGTTCAAAATAAGAAAACTAATATCTAGAGGATAATTATGGTAGAACACTCTTCTCCAACAGCATGCACATATACACACACTTAGTGACAGGCATTTCACCTTTGTTCAGATGATAAAACTAGAAGCCACAGCTTGAGCTGTGTAGGGCTGAAAACTGTCAATTTAAGCATCAGTCATGTCCTACCATCACCTCATGAAGCCGCCCAGAATACCTTATTCAGAACACCAGGATCTCAGTTTACCAAACAAGCAAAACTGGATCATAAACCAAATAAATGGGCTATTTTTCACAAAGCTTCATCAGTTACTCAATACTAGGAAATATCAGAATGTAAGACTTATTAACCACTGAAAAAAATTTATTCCCTCTTAGAGGAACAAATGACAACAACCCAACTTGATGAAAGAATTATTTTGTTATTCTTTTTCTTATTGTTTCTATTTTGGATGGTTTATATTACTATGGCTTCAAGTTTGTTAATCTTTTCTTCAATAATGTCTTGTTAGATGTTTACCCCCACCCAATATGTTTTCACTTCAGATGTCATAATTTTCAACTCTACAGATCCCTTCTTGGTTGTCTTAATATTTACATGTTTCTACTTACTTTTTGAACACAGAATACAGCTGAAAACTTGTTTAAGCTTTTTTGTCTGCTAACTCTAACATCTATGTCAATTCTAGCTCAGTTTCAATTGATATTTCTCCTTATCAATATGGGTATTATTTTTCTGCTGATAACTTTTATTGGATATCTCATATTGTTAATTGGATATTTTTAACTGTTAATGATAATATTATATTATTAATTTCATTCTGGGGATGTTGGATGTTTTTGTATTCCTCTAAAGACTCTGACTTTTGGTTCTGGGATGTGATTAAACTTCTTGGAAACATTTTGATCCTTTGGGTGTTGCTTTTATGATTTGTTAGATGGGATCAGTTCACGATTTAACCTAGAGAAATTGTTCTCTGTTTTTGAAGCTGGATCTTTCTGAGTACTCTACCTTTCTGAGTATTCAACATTCATGGTACCCCATAATTAATGGTATTTCCTTTCTGGTTGGTAGGAATAGGCACTATTCCCTGTCTTGTGCCCCTGTAGGGACTGTTTCTTTTAATACTTCTCAGTACTTTTCTCTCCAGCCTCCCAAAGTGCCCTCACATACATTCTGGTCGCCTCTGTTGAAAGTTCAATGGAGAGCCTCTGTAGATCTCTGGAGTTCCCTCTGTGCAGCATTCTGATCTCTGGTCCCATGTCCTAAAAACACTAGGTGCTTTAGTCTCCCCTGACTCTCAACCCCACTCCCTCAACTCAGGAGTCTGCCAGGCTTCAACAGGGTTCCCATACCCCCAGGCCACTTTCCAGAAATTCTCTCAATGAGGTCACCTGGAACAATTGGGGGATTCACTGCATGTTTCTCATCACTCAGGGATCACTCTCTTTCACTACCTGATGTCCACTGTCTTAAACACTATTGTTTCATATATTTAGTGGGCTTTTGGCTTGTTTCAGGTGGAAGAATAACTTGGACTCTCATCCAACTTCCCCAAAGCTAAAATCAGAATTATCTTTTCACAACTCCTGCACACTTCATTGAATTTCCATCATTAAAATAAAGTCCAAGCTCCTGAGCCAGACTTACATATACACAATGGAGTACTACTCAGCCATTAAAAAGAACACATTTGAATCAGTTCTAATGAGGTGGATGAAACTGGAGCCTATTATACAGAGTGAAGTAAGCCAGAAAGAAAAACACCAATACAGTATACTAACGCATATATATGGAATTTAGAAAGATGGTAACAATAACCCTGTGTACGAGACAGCAAAAGAGACACTGATGTATAGAACAGTCTTATGGACTCTGTTGGAGAGGGAGAGGGTGGGAAGATTTGGGAGAATGGCATTGAAACATGTGTAATATCATGTATGAAAAAAATAAATAAATAAAAGTTATTGAAGAGAAAAAAAAAAAAAGAAAATGCCTTCATAATTTAAACCCATCTACTTCTCTAGCTTCTCTAATCTTCTGTCACTTACTTTCAACAGTCATAGTTCACAAACAAAATAAGTTACAGTTTCACATATACAAAATATTTTTTAGTACATCTGTATTTGCTATTCCCTCTGCAGAGAACGCTCTTCCCTGTCTTTCCTGTCTTCCCTGGCTGGAAAAAGTCCTCATTCATAAATAATCAACACAGATGCACCTCTGTGTGAAGCTCTCCTTCCCTGACATAGGTGGAACCACCATCTTCCCTCTCCTTTGCTCCCACCCAAAGAGATTAGCCCTCCTCAATGCACAGGAAAATTTAACATCCCTGTTCCTGTTACTTGTCCATTACCTTGTACCACAGCTATATTTTAAACATCTATTTCCCTAGCTATGACCCTGGAAAGCTCCTCAGACACTTACATTCTATAAAGTGGAAATGATACAGAGTGTGGAAAATTTGGGGCCCTTAGACGTGCTCGGACACTGAAGAATCTACCTGGAATGCAGAAGACCTAGGTTTAATCCCTGGGTCAGGAAGGTCCCCTGGAGAAGGGAATGGCTACCCACTCCAGTATTCTTGCCTGGGGAATTCCACAAAAAGAGAAGCCTGGCGGGCTACAGTGCATGGGGTAGCAAAGAGCTGGACACAACTGAGCGACTTAGCATGCACACACAGGTTGAATTTATTTTAAAACCTGTGTTAGTTACGTTTTCAACTACTACATTTAATCTGTTTGTCTTACAGATGTTGGCAAATTCTTAAAGAGATGGGAATACCAGATCACTTTGCCTGCCTCCTGAGAAACCTGTATGCAGGTCAAGAAGCAACAGTTAGAACTGAACGTGGAACACAGACTGATTCAAACTGGGAAAGAAGTATCTCAAAGAGGTATACTGTTACTTTGCTTATTTAATTTATGTGCAGAGTACATCATGCAAAATGCCCACCTGAGTGAAGCAGAACCTGAAATCAAGATTGCCAGGAGAAATATCAAGATAGGCAGATGACACCACACTAATGGCAGAAAATGAAGAGGAAATAAAGAGCCTCTTGTCTTAAGAAGGTGAAAAAGAGAAGAGTGAAAAAGATGGCTTAAAACTCAACATTAAAAAAACGAAGATCATGGCATCTGGTACCAACACTTCATGGCAAATAAATGGGAAAAAAATAGAAACAGTGACAGACTTTATTTTCTTGAATCCAAGATTACTGTAGACAGTGACTACAGCCATGAAATTAAAAGACGCCTGCTCCTTGAAAGAGAAGCTATGATAAACCTAGACATTGTATTAGAAAGCAGAGACATCACTTTGCTGACAAAGGTCCCTATAGTCAAAACTATGGTTTTTCCAGTAGTCATGTACGGATGTGCGAGGTGGACCATAATAAAGAAGGCTGAGCACTGAAGAATTGATGCTTTTGAACTATAGTGCTAGAGAAGACTTTTTAGAGTCCCTTGGACAGCAAGGAGAAAAACCAATCAATCCTAAAGGAAAACAACCCTGAATATTCATTGGAAGGGCTCATGCTGAATGAAGATCCAATACTTTGTCCACCTGACATGAAGAGCCAAGTCATTGGAAAATAAAAACCCTGATCCTGGGAAAGATTGTGGGCAGAAGGAGAAGGGGGCAACAGAAGATAAGATGGCATCATTGACTCAGTGGACATGAATTTGAGCAAACTCCAGGAGACAGTGAAGGCGAGGGAAGCCTGGCATGCTGTAGTCCATGGGGTCACAAAGAGTAGGACATGACAGAACAACTGAGCAGCAACAACCTTAAAATTGGGTCCAACTGCTATTCTTTTTTAAAAAAGTAGTAAAAATGCTACAGGGAATTTCCTAAAATAGGAAAGACTCCAGTGACTTCGGGTGATGGATAGGGAAGCCTGGCATGGGATCCTGGGGTCACAAAGAACCCTGGTCCATGAGGTCGCAAAGAACTGAGAGACCACAGTGCTGAGGTGACAAGACCAAGCTGTGACCATGCAAAGGATTTCATCATTCTTGTACATTCTTGTGTACAAGGGTCATGAAATTGCATGTGAAGAATGAAGAAAAAATAAACATATGAGAGGTGAGCAATAATTGGGTTACTGATTACAGAAACACTTATTTACATGGTGGCATATATTAACAAATGAAGTAACAGTGAATCTAAAGGGAAAACTGGAGTTTCCACCTACCCACTCTATACTGCAGGAATAGGGAACAGAGGAGAGCAATATCTGGTAGTGAGTCAC